>NC_142133.1:24133455-24433705 GCF_024610735.1 Ursus americanus
CAGGAAGCACGGTTTAGAAGAGGCAACTTTCTCAATGGTCCAGGCCGGGAAGCAGGCCGGCAAGAGCCTTCGAGTAAATGTCAGGCTGAGAAGTGATTCTTAACCTGGGGTGATTTACTCCTCCGGGAACATATGAAATGTCTGGAGACATTTGGTTGTGACACCTGGGGATGGGGTTGCTACTGCCATCAGCGAGTAGAGGCCAGAGAGGCAGCTAAGCGTCCTACAGTGCAGAGGACACTTTCCCAAACTATCTGGTCCTAAATGGTCATCGTGCTGCAGGAGAGAAACTGGGCTTATGCCATTAGCGACACTCGGGAGACATGGGGAGCTTAAGAACAGACGGACACCCTTTCCAGAGAGTCAGATATAGGACTGATGCCAGGACCAAGTGAGACTTTGTAGTTAAGGGAAGAAAGCGTTAAAAGGAGTGCAGGTCAGGAACACAGGTCCCGGGATGGCAGTGAGGTGTCTGTGCTGATTGGTCTTGTGCGGAAAGGTTAAGCTTACTTAAAGGTCCAGAGTAGAATTTCTTTCATTGTTTTTATTCCCAGCTAACATGCTAAAGTAATTCACTAAAGGAAAATAGTTACAAGTGCCACTTTTTCTTTCTTTCTCTATCCTCAGTGCCTAGAACAGACTAGGCTCAATAAGTGGCTGTTCATTGAATAGAAATGAATGGAGTACTATCTTCCTTCTGCAAAACATATGTGCATTTTTACATATAAACATAAGAATATTTACATATGTACATGTATATATGTTGTTTTGCACACACTGGAGGCATAAAATATGACTATTTATTAACCGTACACTTATTACATGAGACCTAGAGTAAGTCACTTAAGTCTTAGACTTCTCACAAAGATAATACTAACATTGATATTACAAGGGTTTTCTTTAAACTTTAAAAAAATTGAAATATATTCACACGCTGTAAGTTTACCTTCTTAAAATGTACAATTCAGTCATTTTTAATATGTTGAAAAATTTGTGCAGTCATCATCACTATCTAATTCAAGTACATTTTCATCCCCCAAAGGAAGCCCTGTTCCCATTACTGGGCCCCATTCCCTCCATTCTTTGGCAACCACTAATCTACTTCCTCTCTCTATAGATTTCTCTATTTTGAATATTTCATATAAACATAGTCATACAGTGTGTGGCCTATGGCATCTGGCTTCTTTCACTTAGTATAATGTTTTCAAGGTCCATTGACTATAGAATATATCAGTAATTCATTCTTTTTAAAAAGCTGAGTAATAGTCCATGGAATGGGTATACCACCTTTTGTTTTATCAGTTGGTGGACATTTGGATTATTTTCTCTTTTTGGCTGTTATGAATAATGCTGCTATGAGCATTTGTATTTAAGTTTTTGTGTGGATATATGTTTTCTATCCTCTTTGGTATGAATTAGGAATGGGATTAGTGGGTCATATGGTAACGTTAGATTTAACCTTTTAAGCAACTACAAACTGCTGTCCAAAGCAGTTGTACCTTTTTACATTCTTGCCAACGATGTACGGAGGTTCCAGTTTCTCCAGATTCCTGGCAACACTTGTTATTTTCCATCTTTTTAAATTATAACCATCCTAGTGGGGATGAAATGGTATCTCATTGTGGTTTCGATTTGTATTTCCCTAATGACTAATGAGGAACATCTTTTCACGTGCTTGTTGGTCATTTGTCTATCTTTCGGAGACATGACTCTTTGAGTCCTTCACCCATTTCATAATTGGTTTGTTTTTGTTTTTGTTGTTGAGTTGTCACATGTATTTTGGAGAAATTTATACAAAAAAAAAAGAATCGTTGACGTATACATTGTGATGCAGGAGTGACTTCAGTTGGATAGAGTTAGGAGACGGGGCATGTGGCCAAGGACACCATCTAGTATAGCATTGTCCTGTTAGTCAGAGGTCACCAACCATCGTATAGATGGCTGCTCTTTGGGTCAGGGGTTGATCCTGGTCCAAAGAGCTGTGGTCTTAGGATCTAAAGCATGGAAATCTATATATGAAAATTAACTGGCTAATTCATCTGAAGTGATGTTGAGAGATGGTGGGCATTCAGGGTGTAGGTGCAGCTCAATAATGATAGTTTTTTGGGTTTCATTTGCCATATGAAGAGAATGGTACCCAGAGATATGAGAATCTTGCTCAAAGTTATATAAGGTTTAGTATTAGATCCAGGCCTCCTGATTTGCCAGTTCAGTGTTCATGCCATATTGTCACACAATTTCTCTACCTATCTTAAGAAGAATTTGATGAAACAAGATTCTAGATCATACAAGGAAGTTATCACAGATATAGGAAAGATTTTTTTTAATTGTTGGTGTTTGGGGTTAAATTTAATAGAAAAAGAATCTCATCAATGTCATGAACAAAACAGTTACACTCTGACCGAAGGGAAGTGTCTTTAATCTCCTAATGGCTCTATGACTGTAACCTCACCGGGGCTCAGGTATATCTTCAGGCCACCATTTTGTCCTTAACTCATTGCTGGCCAATCTGGGCCTTCAGAGCCCATCCTTCATCGGCTCTACTCTTGTCTCAGCTGCAGAGGATGCAGAGGTCACGCTATCTTCCTCTGCCTTTTGCTGCAAAATTGTCAGGGGCTCTGTCCACTACAGAGAGCTAAGATTGGCTTGCCTCAAGAGTTAGGGTTCGTAAGTTAACACCCTCATCTCAGGTCAAATGGCCTTCCTTTCTTAGTCTGCTTGAAAATTAAAACTCAAGACTTCTCTTTATTAGATGTGAGAGGACATGTGCTCTAAAAGAAAGGACATGACCTAACGTCAGTTCTGCTACCTACTATCTGGGTATCCTTTGGGATGTTATCTTGCACCTCTGAATCTTTACAATGGAGATAATAATATCCATAATATTATGAGGACTAAACTGGATAATATATGTAAAGATCCTAGAAATATGTTTGATTTGTATGTGTTGCACCACATTTTTTCCTTCTATCCTTGTAAAACATCAATTTGTGGAAATTCATTCTTTTACCCATTGTCAAATACAAAGTAAAGAAGCAGTGTCAGTGTTCCAAATCTGCTCAGGATGTAAATATTTTCATTAGATTTGTTCTTCAGTAGTGATATGTTGACTCAGTATTGTCCCAGTTATGTTGGTGGTTTTTTTAGCTGATATCAGGCCTAGCTAAGACCAGAGAACAATGGGAAGAGAAGACCAAGCAGCTTACATCTATGAAAAAACCAGGGATCACAGAGAAATAAGAGAAGGCTCAGGGCTCAGGCCCAAATACAACATTCCTTTACTCCTTTAGTGATTATTTATTGAGTGCTTCCTATGAGCTAAACACTGGGTGGGCTTGGCACTGGAGCCATAGTCACAAGTAAGTCATGGTTTGCGGTAGATTAATTGCTAAACTGACCCCGTTTTCCACTCCTCCCTTTATCCACACCTTTTGAAACAGGAACTTACAGCTGGCCCCTTCCTGAAGCAGAGAATATTTTTCTACCCCTCGAATCTGACTTGGTCTTGGGACTTATTTAGGCCAACAGAATGCAGCAAACAGACAATATGCTAGTTAGTCCCAAAGCTGGGACTCAAGAGGCCATACACCTCTCCCTTGCCCTCTTGGAACCCTATCTGGGTGTTCTGTGCTGAAGGATGACAGAACACACGGGGAGAAACAAGGGACCCCAGACATAACCAGTGAACTTCCAGAACAAGCTACTGAGTGCAGAAAGGAGTCCAGCTGAGATCTGAAGAATGGTCTGGTGGCTTCTGGAATCATGGGCTGTCATTTTAAGCTTCTGTGTCTTGATGTGGTTTATTTTGCAGTAAGAGCAAACTGATCTAGAGTACCTGACCTCAAGAAGCTTAGAATCCTACAGTTGCAAAGGCCAAACTCAGGTTTGCAGAAAAAGGAGACCCCACCATAACTCTTCAGAAGACAAAATAAAGCCATAGTACTTTCCTGATGTGATGTTCAAGGGACAGGCTGTTAGGCGTGACCAAACTGAGGAAGTGTACAAGTTGAGTAAAGATTTATTCCTTTTTTTACGGTGACAGGAGGCAAAGAAATACCCTAACCGAAAGAAACCTGAGAGTACGTCTCATTATTAAATGTCATTTAGTGTGCATTTGGTAATATTCTTGCAACAAGGTGGTGCTCGTGGACATAATTCCAGAACTGGGGCCCAGGTCTCTTGAGCCCAGAAGTTTCATGAACTGAGCCCTGCTCTCTCTAGTTTCAATTAGGCCTCAAGATCTGGAGACTTTCTTCATGAGCTTGCTTTAAATATTTGAAGTGCTGCAGCAAATTCTTTTTTGAAAGAATAGTAAACTTTTTAAATTAATCTGTGAGGTAGCTTATTTTGATCCTTATGACAGTTCAGCATCAACACCAAGTTTATTCCAAATACAGCTCAATTTCCTAACAATATGCCAGATACTGTGGCTTCTCTCTAATTCATGGAACTGGGTCAAGTAGACTTCCAGGAAGTAGTATCCAAAGCCTCTTGTAATACTACAACCCCACTGCGATAAGCAAAATTCAGACAATAAGCAAGTGACTGATTAAGGCTTGAGATCTTCATTTTATGGGGATTTTCATTTTTAATAATGTTTGTCATTGAAGGATTTGGCCAATATACCAATTTCAAGGCTCAAATTTCTCTTTCATCCGAATGTGAAATTGCTTCACGCTGTATTCAAATATTACTAGTACTATTGCTACTGCTATTACTACCACTATTACTCACACGCACACCTGTTCTCTAACACTATTATATGCCTTTCACTGTGCTGTTTATATATAACCTCATTTTCCTTATAAGAAACTTTTAAAGGCTGGTATAAGATTATTATCTCCATTTTGCAGATGAGGAAATTGAGGTTAAGAACCACTTAGGCAATTGCTTAGAATTGTATAGATATTTAGAGTATAACCTTATATGTGAGGTCAGGATTCTTGAGTCTAAATCCAGTTTTCTTTCCACTATTCTGCTGCCTTCTCTGTAAAATGGAGGTGGGATGTCTCTCCTGCCATCCTCATAAGGCAGAAGGAAGAGACAAGTTATATAAATGTTTAAAGTATAATTTGAATATAATGTTTTAAGTGAGCCGGACAAATGACTTTGAGGAGACCGTCGAGGAAAGAGCAGAGATAGAGAAAGAGAAACGAAAGAGATAGGAATAGGAAGCCAACGTTCACTCATTCATTCACTCATCCGGGATGTATTAACTGGACATTGACTATGTGCCAAGCTCTCTTCTAGGCCCTGAGAATACAGTGAGGACAAAAAGGACAGGGTGCCTATCTTTGTGAAACTGAATTCTAAGTAGAAGATCCACACTGTAGACAATTAAATAGGGCATTTATCAGCTGTGATACATTATTTGGATACAATGAGTATGGTGATGTGATAGAGCCCAGTTGAGGGGGCTGTTATAGTCATATGACTGCTTAGAGGAGGGGACACATAAGACCCCATACCAATATTTCCTTCATAATAGGAATAACGATGATGGTGGTGTTTTATGCAACTTGCCACCATCTTCTTCTTGAAGTCCTCGCCTTTCCTTTTTTGACTTCCTAGTTTCACACTTATTTGGATTTCCTTCTATTTCTGCCCCTTTAACTGATATCTCTTCTTCCACCCCGCCTCTAAATGGTGAACTTCAGAAACATGTCCTGAACGGAACTCTTCACTTTCACCCTCAAAGCTGTTTCTCCCTATAGTCTTCCAAATTTGGGGAAATGGCAGGGGAACCCACCCTCTCAAACCTGGAGATTTTCTTGATACACCCTCTCTTTCGTATCTAATACATCAGCACATCCTGCCAATTCCAACTGTTCAGATGATCTTGGCTCTCTCCTCTGCTCTGGAACTCCTTAGATGACAGTGACAAATCTTTTTCCTGGCCTCCTGCACAGGTTCCCAAAATGGCCCCCTGCTTCACCTCTTGCCCTCCTCCATTTACTTAGAAGCCCTTTAAAAGTAGAAACCCCATCATATTACTCCTCTATTTAAAGTCATTTAAATGTTTTCCTTTGTAGTAGGAACGAAATTGACCTCCTCATGATGGTTTCAAAGATCTCCATCATCTAGCTCCCGCCTGTCCCTCTGGCTTGCTCTTCTATTACTTTCTCCCTTGCTAACCATACTCTGGCCTATTACCTCGGTTCAGAAAGATGTCATCTTCTTAGGGAAGCCTTAATTGAACATTCGGCCAATACAAACCCCTCTTTTATTCTGAATTTTGGCACTATTTGTTTTCTTATAGAATTCTTATGACTTATGACTGACTGACGTGTTCAATTACTTGTATACTGCCTTGTTTCCCCATCAGTTACAACAGATACCACAACTCTTGGTCACTGGTTTCTCCCTAACATCGGCCACAGTGTCTGGTACACAGGTGTGCACCTTGCTATATGTGGAATGAATGAAAGAATGAAATTCTTGCTATATGCCAGCCACCATCTCAAGCATGTCATAGTATCTTTCTCAATCCTCCAAAGTTTCAATGAGATAGGTACTGATACGGCTCTCAGTTTGTAGAAGAGGGAACAGAGTAAAGCAGCTTCAGTGACCTCTCAATGACACATGTCTAGTCAGTAACAAAGATGAAGCCTCAACCCTGGTCTTTTTAATTCCAGAGCTCAGAGTCTTAGCCATTGGAAGGCTTTCCCAGCCTGCCACCTTTGGAGACATTTTTTGCATTGGTTATTCTTTCTTGACTTTGCTTTTCTCTTTAGATTCTGAAATTCTTGAAAGCTTTCTTCCTATATTCTTCAAGGTGACTGCCCCAGAGTACATGCCTGTACATGTGGGTGGATGGTGATAGTAAAAGGTCTTGCAAGTTTTTGCACGTAAGCAACTCAGAAGTTTACCCTTTTAATCTGAGCTTCTTTTTGAAGACCTCTCTCAGGAGTGTGTGTTGCTGAAGAGGCCTGACCCAAACCACAGCACTCTATATATTATTCACTGAAAAGCTAGTGGACTCCAGTCATGGAAATAGGGCACTTTACTTACATTATTAATAATCCTCACTCTGACTTTAATGAGGTGGGTATTTTCATTTCCATTTTGCAGTTGAGAAATCAGACTCAGAGAGACTAAGTGATGTGTTTAAAGTTGCATAGCTAGTGATAAAGCTATGTTTTACTCCCAGTTTTTGTCAAGATCCAAAGTTGATGTTATTTCTAGCATTGTTATGTATTTTCCCTTGCTTCTATCTATCTGCCAAAGTTTTCTAAAAATTTAGAATTTAAAAAAAATTATTTATTCCTTTTTTGAGAGAGAGAGTATGTGCAAGCGAGCAGGGGGAGGGGCAGAAGGAGAGGGAGAGAGAGAATCTCAGGCAGACTCCCCACTGAACATGGAGATCCCCCCATGCTCCTGAGATCACGACCTGAGCCGAAATCAAGAGTCCAACGCTTAACTGTCTACGCCAGCCATGCGTCCCGCAAAAATCTTTGTTTTTAGCTAGATATTTAAAAATGAAAATTATAAATAAAATAATACATACATAAAATAATAAATATTTAAAAATTAAAATTAAAATTAAACATTGTTCCTAGCTTGTGGGTTGTGCAAAAATAGGCAGTGGGCCCAGTTTGACCTGTGAATCCTAGTTTGTTACTCCGAGCCAGATCTATAGTCTATAAGTTCCAGGATGGCTTTGATTTTAATTTTCTTAAAATTCCAAATACTCTTGGATATGTTTTGAAATCCCTAACTCACCAGTTATGTGAATTCTGAATTAAAGACACACGATTTCTCTTAAACACAAACATTACATTTGCTCTTCAGTTGTAAAAAGGGAAAAGGCATTAGGTGCAAATATTTCAATGATTAAAATTCAATTATAGTACCATTTTCAATGCCACCTACTGCTTTGGAAGAGTCAAATCAATGAATTCACAACATTTATATAATGCCCTTCCTGCAGCGTCATTTTACCCTTTTAATCACACCTTTGAATATGAAATAAATGTCAATGAAAGTGAGTGGAATACAAAGTGAGATGACTAGTAAAACGGAAATTGTCCACAACGAAACCAGGTGGAGTTGATACAATAAACTAGGTCTCATACGGTCTTCACTTTTAATTGCCAGAAGAATTTGATACTTGAGCCACAGTCCTTTTCCCCAGATATTTTCATCTATATAATGGCATGCCTTTAGCTTTAAAGAGATGGGTGTTTTTACTTTTGATGAGAAGGGCTGTAGTTGAACATGAGCCCAGGTTCGTCTGGCCATATCCGGTGACCTGGCGCTCTAGCAGTGCGTGGGCCATTCTGAAGGAGCTGCTCAGCCTGCCAGGTAGGTGGGAGGGGGCCTGACCGGAAGGAGTGTTGTGCAAGGGAAAGTGGAGAGGGGCGTGAGCATCTGCCTCTCTCAGTGCGGGAACTCCGAAGGTCTACATCTGAGCCTTAACAAGAGAACGCTGTCTTCCATAATTGTGCAAAACACACCATGATTCAGCCCCTTTAGGCTTGAAGTGAAGGCAGCATGGAAGGTCTTTCAACTTGGGGAACACATAGAAATTGTGGGCAGAGCAGCTGCAGGGGCAAAGTAGCTCTGGGGCCAGCGGACATCCACAGAGAGACGAAAGGAAGAAAAGACTGCAGGGTGAGCAGACTTCAGAGCGAGCCCCTGCTGGGACACTTGAGTCTCCCAGAAGTTATCAGGTGAGACTACAGAGGCACCCAGTCGAGTATGAGGGATGACAAGCCAGGTACACTGACTGAAAATGCCTGATGTGACTTCATTTAATTCCATAGGTCTTGGAGCTTGTGGGGTCCAAAGACAGGCAAGGAAACACAAACCAGGTAGTAGAAAACTCTCCAATAAAAAAGGCTTAATTTTTTTCTAGAGGATTTGCATTTAAGAAGACTGCTAATGGTTAGATTTGAGCTTTACAGAATTCAGTTTCTTCATTTTTGAAGTTGGACAATAATAGCATTTAATTTTCAGAGTTTTAGGAGAATTAAATTAGATCATCCCTATGGCGAGCTAAGCAAAATTCTTGGACTTAGAGATGTTCAGTTAAAGTTAATTTTTATTCTTATTATATACTACTATTAGCATTAGTCATGAAATTGGTGCCCATGTAGTTCAAACTGACTCTCAGCTGATAGCTAGAGCCCCTGTGAAAACCTTGTTCACAGGCAGTTTGGAGAAACTGCTTCCAGGCAAAATCTCTTGAAAGGAAAAAATGTGGCTCAGGTGAGTGTTGGAACGTGACTTAAAGGCAATTACATGAAATCAGACATTCTCAACCCCATGCTTTTCCCTGGACACATTATTTTCAGATTATTTCCAAGTTTAGTATGAATGCCCTGAGTTCTTGATATTGCTTACCTCCCAAGTGCCCCCAATTTATCGTCTTGTAACGATTATAGTGAGACACAGGCAAAGAAAAGGATTTAGAAGCACCACAATTTTTCAAAGAAAGAAGTTAGGCAAGGAAAATCAAACTAAAGTAGGATGTTCATAAAATGACCAGAATAAATTCCTATGAGGCAGTGAGGCCAACAGGCAGCTTCAAGAGCTGACGGATCACTATCACTTCCTCTTGGACACCATGGACATACCTGTTGCTTTTGGGCAAATGCCTGGAAACCAGACTCCATGGGTCACTTGTTGAGAATTTACATCTTCCTTTCTGTCCAATGACACGGACAAAGACAATTGTCTTCATTTCCAATTACATTGAGACACCTAGTTTATAGCATTCTGGGCATTTATTTTTGACTGTTTTTAAAATTAATTTTTTATTTTGATAATATGTTCATTATAGAAAACTTGGAAAAATGCACAAAAGTGCAAGAAACTTCCATGATCCCAACCCCAGCAATGAAAACCGTGATCATTGTGTTACATTTTTAATCTATTTTCCATATGAAACATTATTATTACATATAATGCATCTTTCTTTACAAAATGGTATTATGAGTACATACTTTTTTCTTGCATGTTTCTTATATTCCTTCTACAATACATAATGAACCACAACATTTCCACACCATTTAACATTCTTCTAGAGCATGATTTTTCATAGCTACATGAAGTGCATCATAATTTATTAACCAATTCCCTATTTTTTGACACTGAAATTGTGCCAGATTTTTTAGTGTAATGACTAATGCTTGAATGAAGACTTCTGTAGATAAATATTTATGCACATCCTTGATTATTTCCTTATAATAAACTTCTGGAAGTAAATGTTTTGGAAGAAAGAGTATGTACACATTTAAGCTTTTATTTCAAAAATGTTTTATAGGAAGACGGAATCAATGTACATTCACTTTAGCACCACATGAAAGCATTGACTTCCTCACACCCTGGTCAACACTGGTAACTATATGTGTGTGGGCGTGTGTATAGTTAATTATCAATTTGATAGGTAGTAAATGGCATTTTATTGTTTATATTATTTTCATATTTCCTTTGGTTACTGATGAAATAGATTTTTTTTCATATAATTTATAGTTGTTTGTATTTCTTCCTTTGTACATTGCTAGTCTGAGTGCTCTGATCATTTTCCTATTGTTTTATTAATTTGATTATTAATCTACATGAGCTTTTATATATTAAACTTATTAGCCACTGTTATAGATCATACAATAAAATACATATATTTTATTTCCTCATAATTCTCATTGCATTTTAATTTTGTGGTTGCTTTTAGCTGTATAGGAGGTGTTTTTCTTTTTTTTTTTTAAGGTTTTATTTATTCACTCAACAGAGAGAGAGACAGCCAGCGAGAGAGGGAACAGAAGCAGGGGGAGTGGGAGAGGAAGAAGCAGGCTCCCAGGAGCCTGACATGGGGCTCGACCCCAGAACTCCGGGATCACGCCCTGAGCCGAAGGCAGACGCTTAACGACGGAGCCACCCAGGCGCCCCTGTATAGGAGTTTTAAAATGTATGTAGTAAATACATCATGCTCCTTTCTGACTTCTCTGCTTTTGATCTTAAAAAGCCTTTTGCCAACGAGATAGAAGATAAACATCACTTACATTTTATCTGTTATTTTATTAGATACATTTTCCCACTGTTTAGCTCTTAAATTTATAACATTATTTTATGACACTGGATTGCCTTTTATTTTTATATAAGTAGGTTCTATTTGGGTCTGCTCTGTCTTTAGTAGCTTTCTTCTGTGTCTGTGTGCTGTCAGTGCTGTGGGGAAATGCTTGCATTGCACTATTCTCCATATTCCTGAATTGTCATGATTTTTCCTTATTTATCAAATTGACTGGCTTCTTTAAATTCCTCTAAAGTTGCAATCTTGAAAGTGTAATCCTCTATCATCGCATTTCTCTCTGCTTAGCAGAGCGTCTTGTGAAGTGGTTTTATTGATGCGTCTAGATGCATTTGGTGGAGTTACAGAGTCGGTGGGGATTCTAGTCTCTTTGGGAGCGTGTGCTGGCTGGAGCAGTCCCTGTCCATCACCTTGGCAGGCATGTCTGTAGGCTTCAAACTATCCAATGTTCTCATCCTTTTTTTAAGAGTTATGTCAGCAAGGTTTTTATCAAAGAAGATAATTTTAGAGGATGTTTAGGTCCAGATACCCACTGTAGGTAGAATTCTAAAAATGCACCTTTCCCAAGATTTTCTGCCTTAGTCCCCGTGACTGTGAATTGGATATGAGTATGATGAGTACGGTATGTTGTGGATCAAAAGGGACTTTGAAGATGTAATTCAGATGACTGATTATTAGTGGACCTTAAGAAACGGAGATTTTCCTAGATTATCTGGTTGGGCCTAATCTCATTACATGAGACCTTTAAAAGAGGAGAGTTTTCTTTGGCAAGCAATAGAAGGAGATGCAGAGATTTGAAGCATGAGGGAGACTTGATGCACAATTGCTGACTTTGACGTTGGAGGGCTCCGTGTAGTGAGGAAGGCAAGTAGCGTTTAGGAACCCAAAGTAACCCCCAACTGACAACTAGCAAGGGAATGGGGACCTCACCTTTACCACGGCAGGGAACTGAATTCTGCCAATTTTCTGAATGAGCCTGAAAGTGGCTTCTGACCCTAAGCCTCTAGTTAAGAACCCAGCTTATCTGACACCCTGATTTTGCCCTTGTGAGACCCTATGCAGAGAACCAAACCACACTGTGCTGACCTTAGAAGCTGTGAGATAATAGGTGGGTGTTGTTTTGAGCCACTAGGTTTGTGGTAATTTGGGTTTTTCAGTAATAGAAACTTCATTCAATACCTACATTAGGGCTCTTATTTTCACAAGGGCACTGATGACATATCAAAGTGGGTGGAGATATGAGCTATGAGTCAGAGCCCATGTCCTCACCAAAGGAGAGCCACCTGGTCACCGCAGGACAGAGAGGGGAGTGGGACAGCAGGACTCTGGCCAATGTGGCCAGTAGCACTCCTTCTTGAGATTTTTATTCCTTGGATAGATACACCTGCAACCTAAATAGGGGTAGGCCATCTTCTGGAAACAGGTATTTAGCCACTCGGTTGCATCGCTGACTTTCAAAAGCTAAAAGAGTTTATACCGCACACTACCAGGAGCTTGTTTGGCAATCCTGAGAAATGGCTTCATCTGCATGTTAGTACATAGAGAAGGTCGATGTGAATAAAACACTATGGCAGCCACTCGGATCTGAGACTTCAGAGGATAGACTTGAACTTCGGCTCCAGGTGCTGCTCTCTGAAATCCGTCAGAGCCTTTACACCCATGCCGCGCTTCCCACGCTGCTCCCAGCCAGGGACTGAGTGTGGTAGGAATAGTCAGGCAGGTGCGCTCCTGGGAGACGCTGCTCTTTGACAGAGGCTGCCTTAAGCTCCACCCAGTAACCTCACCCTGGCTTTGCATAGAATTGCCCTGCCGTGTAAGACACTTCTCCCCAAACTTCTTTCCTCCCTTTGCTCCTTGCTTGGAGTCAGACCTGCACTGCTGTCCAAAAGTTCTGGCCTCTCCTGATTTCTTCCCATTTTTTTTCTCCCAAGAATTCCATTAATAACTTTGTTGCACCTTAAGTCTTGTCTTGGCGTCTCTTTGTTTCTTGGCGGACCCAGATTAACATACACAGTGCGAGTGAAGCAAACTTGGGGAACGCGCTCTAGCTTCGTTTGATCCACCAAGGATCCCGCGGGTCACGTAGTCACAGGGCAGCTTTTAGGTCTGGGTAGAGAGGCCCCAGCTGTGAGCCCCAAGCTAGCTAGGGCTCTGAAATCATAAACACTGACAAAACACTGATCTTCATTTGTACCTTTGTTCCAGGCCCCCCAAATGTCACAGGAAGGCCTGCACAGGGATGTGATAAGTCTGACCCATTTCCTCATACCCAATTGTACTTTCTCATTATATAAAGGGAAAGTCAAAAAACTATTATTTCGGTAGCTATGTGAAGTTGGGCCCTAGAAACTTCATTTGTGGGTTTCCTCCAAAAACGCTCTAGCTTGGGGGTTAGCCTTTGATTTCTGGGTATCAGAGGAGGTCTGGGAAACCAAATTAATGCAATGAGAGTAATTAGTGTTTGTCAGGCTTCCTTAAGTAGGCAGGGAATAGTTGCTTAAACTGATCATGGGGTAATGTTTTCCAGAGTATTCCTGTATAGTTTGTGACATTGTAGATTTGCAGCAGGTGAGCTGCTCAGCCAGCCTTCATTTTGGTAATGAAGGATATGGTTAGTGAACCATACAGATTTTTCTCATGAAGGACATACCACAGCAACACAGAACCTTTGCACTAAAATAGAGATCACCTTACGCTTGTGGAAACTGAGGCTCAGAGCGCTTAATTGATGTGGAATAAGTCACACAGCTGGTTACTGGTAGAGCAGGGCTGAAGGCCATTGTCCATCAGATAACGATTCACGGAGTAGTCTCCCACACTTCGGGCTGAAGACATATTTGGTTAGAGGCAACACGAACGAATGAGCTGTAGGTCAGAGGCGATGTGGAAGAGAGTGTTATTTAGAGTCTGGTGTCACTTTCCACGCGATTACTTCAGCTCTGTCACTTGGGCCGCCATAAAACCATCCGCTGATTTACTCTGGGCTCCTGGCCCCGTCTCGTAAAGGCATCTTTGTAATTCTCACCAGAAATCATCCTCTGGGATGACAAATAACATTGATCATCAAAAATGACATCCGTAATTTTGCAGCCAGGGAAGACGATCTTTTAAAGCTGTCAGTGAAACAAAAGGGATTTTAGGAGATGCTGATGCAATCTCTTTAAAATCTTTGGAAGTTCTAAAGCCTGAAGATGAGCTGTCCGTTATGGAACCGCAGGATTTATCATGTGCTAAGGGGTGCCCTACACCCCCCTGCTGTCAGCGGAGGTGAGGTTTGAGGCAACCAGGGTTCCCTGCGGCTCGATCGTTAACTCGCTGATCTGGCTGGGAGTCAAAGGAGGAGTTAATGGGCTTCATCCAGAGCTGGAGCAATGGAGGGAAGCAGGGGGGGGGGGGGGGACTCACTGCCTATTGCAGGAAGAGTCGCTGGGAGGCAAAGTCACACTGGGAGGCGGGGAAGCCACAGACCCTCCAGAACACCAGCTCTGCTTTGAGGCTGGCGATCATTTGAGCGACCAAATGAACCTTGCACTGCAGACCCGCGATTTTACCGAAGCTGAAGTCACCTTAATAAATAGTATTGTCTCCCTCTCCTCTTCATTAAATTTTCCAGGACATCAAAATTGCTGAATCGTCAGCCATGTCAATCTCTACAGCTCTGCGAACAATAAAAGGGGAGGAAAGAAAAGAAATTAGGTGTCCATTTTCCGAAAGAGGGAGAGGGCAGAAGAGAGGAGCGAGCCTGGGCCTTATGCCCTTTTCTCACCAGAGGCAGGGAGCTAATTAGTCAAAATAAGCAAAAGCTCAGAGCACCAAGACTAATGAACAGGCTTGTTCTCTCCACGTGGAAAGCAGGAATCTGGTGAACAGCTGCAGGTGCAGAAGGGCTAGTGCTGAGGGTCCGGGCGGCCAGTCCCGGGAGGGCTGAGGGTGCAGCTGAGGGACATGGCTCCACTTGGAGTCCCCATAGCTGAGTGAACATTCTGGATGGCTAGGAGAACAATGCGCTCTATAGACTCAATGTGGGCTTTAGACTCAATCCACACCAGTTCTGCTTCTCCATGCCCATTTCGTATATGCTACTTTATCCCACTAGTTACTTTATAGAAGAAACTTTAACCGCAGCAAGGATTTCACAAGGGTCTGAGCAGCTAATGACCTATATTGTTAGTTGCATTTGGTTTCTTTAAAGCTTTTCCTCTTTTATTACCTGATGCAATGTTTTCTCTCTGTGTTCCTGGTCTGAAGTGAACTGTGGGCTTGCTTCTGACCCCCTACAGTCCCTGGGATTCCCATGCTGGGGAGAGGGGAGGTATGTAGTCAGCATGTCTGACTCTGGGGTGGAAGTCAGCAGAAGGGGGTGGAATAATTTCCCTATGCCTTCGCCTGCTGACTTGGCGTTTAGCGTAAATACCTCCTGCTTCCAAGATATCTCTTCCATAATTACCAAGCATGATTCTATTTTCAGTGCAATAGCTAAGAGGATGTAATTGGAAACCACAGAGACAGATTATTTTCTTTCTTTAAGGGGCTTTTTGCTATCATCATATAATCTTTTCCTCCCACTCACTTGTACCAGGTACTTCTCACGCTGAATAAGAATGTGTACTAGTTCTGAGAGTCTTCGTGCTTATAGGTTATTTTGCTTAAGACCTGCAAAAGTTCCTGACCGTAGGCCCCTGGCCACTGTTTTCTTTGAGCATTTACTTTAAGAAACTTGCAATTGTAAATTCTTTCTCTGCCGCTTTGAGATGTAAATCTTCTACAATCTAGGAATATCTTTCTCCAGGGTCTGGGAGCCAGCCTTTTGAAATGTAATCAAGACACACAATGGCCCTGTCTCCCAGTCCTTGTGGGAAGGTAGGAGCCTAACTTTGATTAGTGGCAATTGGCAAACACTGATGGCCAATCACTTTGAACATCCCTCCCCCCATATCCTCCAGTACCTCCCCACTAGCTCACCCCAGTACTTAAAAGTTCTCCTGACTTTTGTTTTAACAGATTTGAGTTCAATATCTTTCCTCCTTTGAATTAATCCTGACCCCCTATAGAAATATCCTTGAACAGTCTTCCTTAACTTGGATTTTAGCTGAATTCTGTACTGAAGTATCTTTCTCCTACTGCAGTAGCTTGTATAAAATCTGTCTTACCATTTTTAACAGGTGTCAAATGCAATTTCTCTTTAACATGGTGCACCTGGAATGTCACATTTTCTTTTTGCACAATATAAAAAGGCACAGCTTAGATATTATTTGTTCACTTATGGAGCCAGCCCTTGGCTAAGCTATCCAACTGCATGAGTTAGGGATATTTATTTCTGATTTTTAAAAAATGTTATTTGCTCAAAAAATATCTCCTGATGGGGCGCCTGGGTGGCGCAGTCCTTAAGCGTCTGCCTTCGGCTCAGGGCGTGATCCCGGTGTTCTGGGATCGAGCCCCACATCGGGCTCCTCCGCTGGGAGTCTGCTTCTTTCTCTTCCACTCCCCCTGCTTGTGTTCCCTCTCTCGCTGGCTGTCTCTGTTAAATAAATAAATAAAGAAAGAAATCTTTAAAAAAATATATATATATCTCCTGAGTTCCTGCCATATATTAAGCACTAGAGATGCAACGGTGAGCAAAAATCGACATGATTTCTGTTCTCATAGGATTTATTGTATGGTGGGGAAGACAAACATTAATTGAAGAATCATGCAATTAAATATTAAATTGCAGATGTGAAAAGTGAAAAGTGCTGTGAAGATAAAGTACATGGTTCTATAACAGCATGTGTTGGGGTAAAGATGATCTCATCAGGGAGGTCAAGGGTTCCCTGAGGTATTTAGTTGAGTTTGAAAGAAGAGTTGGAGGGCTGGGTTGTAGGTAGGCAGAGAGAATAGCATGTGTAGAAGTCTCCTTTGAGAATTTTGAAAAGGAATTTTGAGAAGGAAAGTCCATGATGCTCAAGTAAAGACCCTGTGTCCAAGTCAATGATGATTAATAGTAGCTGGTCTAGTCAGTGGTCAAATGTCCACCCTTCCCCCCAGCTTCCTTCCCATTAGGGGAAGGAAGTAGCTGTATTCCTTCATTTCTAGGTAAAGCTGTATTTCTAGAAGTAGCTGTATCATGTCATCAATACAGCTCGTATACTGTTGGGGAGGATCCAGTTCCAATGAGCTTCCGTAACACTCTTTCTTCCTTTTGTTCCTCTCAGTCTTGGTCAGTAATGTCTTCTAGCTATCGGTAGTCTCTGAGTACCTCAACATCCTTTGGTTTTAGTGGTGCCTACGTGTCTATGAATATTCCTTTCATTAAAACTGCTTGTGCCATTTGAGTTGGAGTTTTTTCCTTCTGGGATCTTGACAGTTACACATGATCTCACTAAAGCTATCTCTATTTATGATGGAAACCTAGTTCTCTCTTGCTCCATCTGTAAGCTGAGAATTAGTCCTGATCATTCATATGCCTTGTCCCTGGCCCTTGGATGCCCCAACCTAGATTTTATCCTCAAGTCTTGCCTCAACCAGAAGGGGAGATTGGATAGTTTCATGATGTTCTCTAACATGGTGAGGCAACTTTGAAGAGTTTGCTCTAGAAGAGATTGTTCCTACCATCTTCATGCTCCTCTAAAAATGCCTAAATCCACTTTCTCCTGAGCTCAGGAATCCCCAGCTGTCCTAGGAGAGAGTTTTACTGTTGTCTTGAAGTAAGTTTGCTGACCACCTTATTTGTGGTTGTTCAGTGTTGGTGTTTTTCATGCTTAGGCATGATTTTGCTTCTGTCACTCCTCAACAATGGGCCCACCAAATGAAGGCTAGTAGTATACTTTATAGGATGAGAAAGGACCAAAAACCACATCTCTGGTTTCAATGATTTAGGGATATCTTGCTTTTCCCAAATCCCAGAGCTCATATTGACTTGACAGATTCCATAATTCAATATTGTTTTCCAGGACAATGCCTCAGTTTTGGATTTATTTATTAACTTTCCATTTCCCCCTTGTCTGCAAACAAAAAACTTGTCTCAAGTTCCATTTCTAAAGAGTCTTCAGCTAGGTATCAGAAAGGTTGTGTTAGATGAACTCAGATGAAATTGTTGAGAGCTATATTGTTCTCAACACGTGGATGCAACAGATGGAATACTCTCGTATATAGCAGATGGGGAAAAGTGCCCTAGTTTCTAATGCGTAAAATTTTTGGCATTGAAACAGGCTAGTAGAAGTAATAACAGAAAGGAAGGAGTAAGAAACCATATAAAAGGGCCGTCTGGGTGAAACAGATGAAATGCCTATCATACATATTTGGAAAAATACTTTCTGTTACAGTGTCAGAGGGAGACTAGGATGTTTTAGCCCTGCCCTAACTTCTTTGTTCTCAAGAATCCTCCACTTTATAATCCCAGCTAAAACATAATAATAACTTTTTAAAAGTAGTAGAACTTTACGTAGAAGACTGACTTCCCATTTCTGTCAGTTGTGATGGAGCTGACATAATTTGGAATTTAATATTTGATAATACAAAAATTTATGTAATAAGCCAGTTATATATATTTTTATCCACGATCCCATCATCCTCCCCAAGGACTAGAACATTACTAACACTTTGTAACTTTCCTGTGGTTTTCTCTCATCCCACCTCTGCTTTTTTTTTTTTTTAAAGATTTTATTTATTTACTTGACAGAGAGAGACAGCCAGCGAGAGAGGGAACACGAGCAGGGGGAGTGGGAGAGGAAGAAGCAGGCTCATAGCGGAGGAGCCCAATGTGGGACTCGATCCCGTAACGCCGGGATCACGCCCTGAGCCAAAGGCAGCCGCCTAACGACTGCGCTACCCAGGCGCCCCCCACCTCTGCTTTTCTACCAGAGGTAACCACTTGTCCCCTGCAGACTGCAGCTTTGTCCCTGGATCTGGCCATTCTCAAATTCCTCCTTCATTTCTAATACTGCCATCCCTTCCTGTACTTCTCTTCTTAATGAAAATAGAGGCAGCACAGATAAAGGTGACACAGATATAGGGTAATGAAAATAAAGGTGGCCATTTTCATGGAATTGAAATGAAGGTACCTAGTTTACTTTAAGAGTATCCTTCATCTACTTTCTTTGCATTGTTCGAGAAGTTTCTTGTCATCCAGTGTCATTTCACTTCCTTGGATGTAGCCTTGCTGCTTCTATGATACATTGTGCATGACTGAATTCACTCAACACTATTAGCTGCTAATATCTGCCTGTCACGGGGAGCAAAGGTCAAAGAAAAAGTAACACTGAAATATGTACTGATTCATATATCACATATAACTTTTAGCTAAGATAGTTTCAAGAAATTAAAAACAAATCAAGTCTTTAAGTCCAAGTAATTATAGGATGGAGGCATAATTAGTTTAATTATTTTGTACAATAGGATTTATCTGGATTTGAGGATAAGAGGGGAGATGAAGAAGGTGTTAGACTGAATTATTAAGCCAAGTGACTCTTTGAAATGCGATAGCGTCCCCGCTCCATCTTGTTCTATCTCTGAAATTTCAAAGGAAAAAAAAGAAACAGAGGAAAAGAACACACCACTAAGCTTAAACCACAGGAGAATTAATGATGGAACAATAGAATCCTACAATGACTTGTTATCAATTTTCTCTTCACCCATTAACGTCCTTGAAGAAAACAAGGAATAAAGAAGGTTTAGGAAAAATGTTTATCTTCATAGAACTATATACGTCTCTGGTGAGTTTCCAAGGTATGCAGCCAGATGGAATAAGTTTTTTTTTAGTTTCTATTTTTCATAGCTTACCATTTATAGGTGAGCAGTGTGTGTGTGTATATGTGCACACACACACACATACATATGCACACATATTATATATACATATATACATGCGCACATATATATTCACATATATATATATTTATGTATCAGCAGAGGGACATAGTAAATGACCACTTGAGGAAGCTGTGTATTTTGGTTCCATGTTCTGAGTTGGTTCTGTGAATGAACACAGGCATCCTCCTCTCTTCTCATACACACATACACTTACCCACATGTACACTCCGCTCCATTTTCCTGCCTCAAAAATGAGGACAATGCTTGCCTGACTCCTGAGGATTGTATCAGGGTTAAATAAATAATGGAGTGATTGGAGAAGAAGGGCAATGAAAGTAGGAGAGTGTGAAATTAGACTGTAAAGCAGTACATGGCTGTGAAGGCAAGGGGCAGATTTAAGTGCTGAATGAAATACTGCGACACAAACTGGAACCTATTAGTTCATAAAATGCTCTTGAAATTCCAGGAGAACCCAAGGGTCTCTGGGATGTGATGTGAGACTCCCTTTCTCAGTGAAACAATCTATATTTCTAGAAGCAGCACTAATATTTATAGAGAGAAATCGCTTTGTTCTTGAGGAGATGGAATTTCAGGGGGTGAGTTTCTGTCCGTGGGTGCAGACTTGCCAGGAAAAGCAGCAGCAGCTATAACTGCTTAGCACCTGGCAGAGAGGAAAAGAGAGCTCTAATGTAATCGAGGGTTTTCTTTAGCTTAGGAGCGCCCGAGCTAAGAGGCTAGCACGGAGAGAGACTCTTCGGAGTTTCCCAGCCGGTGGGCAGCGTGCACACAGACCTGCAGCATGAGAGGCCATGCCCTGACATGGGATGCTCTGCAGATCATGCTGTTCTTGCCACATGAACCAATCAGAACGTGGCACAGCATCGCGCTGCAGGCTCTGCAAATAGGGAGCGCGTTTGCCCAGCCTGCACTGACTGATGCTCCATGGTTTCAGGAAGCCCTAGACCGTGGCCCCGGGCATGGTCCCTGGGTATGGCCCTGGGATGGGGAGGGATGTCACAATTACCCCACCCACCGTGCTGTGCCTGCCGCTTCCCTTTGCAGTTCTCCGAAGGGAAAAGTGCAAGGTGAGGTGATCTCTTTGAAACTTGTCAAACATAAGCCCTCCGTCACACGGGAGGGAAACAATACAAGTTTCTTTAGTGGGGGAAATGTCGAGGTTTTTCTGAACTCAATTAAGTCCGTTTACAAGCTGCTTTGATTTTGTCAGTTTTGAAAATGGTGATAAAGTTTGCTGCATACTTTATGCTTGAGCCTAATCAATACAGTTTTATACATTCTTTTGCTCTGATGCATCAGAAAATAAGACAGGAAATCATTGAAAAGTTTTCCACGGAGACTTCGTGTTGAAAAATCTATTCTTTTGCTTCCCTGGGGAGGGAGAGTGGAACTTGCAGGGAGACGGTAATGATTCTAGAATGACTTCCCACTGTAAATAGGCAACCAAGATCATGTGTTTTTTCCTAAATAGTTTTTTGAGACACAAAAATCCCCTCTTGAGGAAGTGATGTTACAACAGAAACTGTGAACAACAATAGAATATTTATTCATTAGTCAGCCATGCTGTCACTGTTGGGATACCACAGTGCTGGGCATAGCGGTCTATAACTCCACACTTTGGGATGAATTAAATCTTTTGTTTATAGTTTGAAACTCTTAGTAGAACCATCTTTCCTCAGGAAACTCTTGGAACTGAAGAGACCAAACTTCAAAATGACACCAAGTCTTCAGCCTCCTTCTGATAGGATTGTCACACAGCCCGCTGAGAGAGGCACCCTTGAAGGATGCCTGCAAGTGGTAGAATTATTCTCTGAAGCAATTCCTGCATGATGAGGACACCCCAGGTTCACAACAGGATAATAGCCAATTTCCACCCTTTCTTCTGGAAGATGGCATTAGAACTTTACTTTCCCCATATTTTTCTACTAAAAAAATGACAAAAGCATAAAGAATGTTTTAAAAGTCCAAGTAGCAGTAGTATTGGTCAGAAGGTTCTGAAACCAAAGCACTTCCATTATTACTTCCTGACCTTGTGCCCTCTTAGCCGAGAGACTCTGGGCAAGTCACCTTGGGCCCACTCTTCCCTTGCTCCGGTTACATTTTCACAGGACCAGGGCCCAAGTGGGACGCCACTGCTGCTGAGCCTGTTAAATCTTCACAGTGACTCTCAAACCAAGTCACTAGCTCTTCAATAGCCACAGTTTCCCTTCTTAAGCTATTGAGCAGGACCCTCTCATTGTTTCCTTGCAGATAATCACCAGGAAGTTCTCTCCAGGGAGCCAGGCGCTTTTTCTGCAATCTTGGCCTCCACAACAAAGCAGTCTCTTCACTGGCCTAAAGCAAACATGAAATTCTTTGCTTCAAGGGGAGCTGAAGTATAGAAAATTTAAGTTTATTACAATCAGATTATGATGGTCCCCTAACATATCTTCTAGATGGGCAGTTGCTTTTATTTTTTATATACCAAAGCTTCACAGTGCATTTTTTCTTATGAATGTAAACTCTCGTTATCTTTTCCTCACAGCAGCCATGTAACAGTGATATTAATAACAGTGACAATAGCTAAACTTTAGTGGACGCTTAGAATGTTCAAGGTCCTCTATAGTTAACGTAAATAATTTTAATTAATCCTCTCAACAGTCCTAGGAGGAAGATACTATCGCTTCATTTACATAGGCAAAGAAACTAAAAATCAGAGAAATAAATTCTCCACACAGGGCTTTTTACCACTAGGCAACTCTGTCTCAGGGAAGCCTTCCAGCTTCTTAAAGTAAGAGTCTGAGATTCTCTTTTGTAAGCTCTTCTCACCTGAAGGGTGAGATTCAGTGATATGCAGATGCCGCCCCTCCCCCAACCTGCCAGGTAGTTACAGTGGGTACCATTGTTCCCATTTTATAGAGGGGAAATAGAAATGTGTAAAAAGATGAGTCTCGTGCTTACACATTTTCCCTAGGCCCTCACAAGGATTAGGATTCCATTTATAGAAGGATAGAGTAAAAACTTGGATTCAGCTTTAAATTTGGAAACTCCAAATAAGGCTGCAACTACTTTTCCCCAAAATGAAAGAAACCTGGAAACCACAAAATTAAATTGGTCAGATCCCAGAAATAGCACCTTAGTTATGAGTGTGGCTAGCCATGAAGCCTCATAAATTAAATGGAAGTCTTCCAGGCACCACCCCCACCCCCCACATATACTAAATTTATTTCTAGTAGCTGCAGTGGGTGTGCATTATAAATGCTATGATTGCCGGCAGGAGTTTATAAGCCAAGGGACTTCTGTGACACTCCCTGACTCAGTGGCTGAGGTGTCCCCTCCACCCCCACCCCTTTCTGGTGCTGGCGAGGAAGGATCAGGCTGAAACTATCATGGGTAAGCTCAATTTCACCTTGAACCTTTTGACTGTGCTGTTCAAACTTAACCTGTGAGATGACAAAAATCCTGGGAAGAACTTTCCTTATGGCTATATGAAGAAGCTGTGGGGAGGACATGAGTGACCAGTTGCATTTTCTCTTCTTTCTCCTATTCTAAGCCTATGTTCCTTTTGATTTCCAAAAGGTGAGTGTGTCATGGAGTGGGGAATGCCCACCAAACCTTACCAATCAATCCCATTCTCCCTCCCTAAAATCTATCATCTCAGAGGAATCTGTTTAGTTTGAGTTCTGCTTCCAACCAATCACGTTCCCTTGGATAACCTCTTTCAATGCCTCAGTTTCCCTGGTATAATGCAAATGCAAAGTGCATTGGACTTGATATCGGATCTGAGTTCCTGTCCCAGCCTTACCTCTTACTATCTCTCTGACATCAGACAAATCACTTTACCTATTTGAGCCCCATCTTTGTTATCTGTACAATAAGGAATACAGATCCCTAGTTCCAAGAGTTTTTATGGGGATAAATATGTGTATACATATATACACACACATACATATATATATGTACATACATACACACATATACATATATACGTATATTTATGTATATTTATATATTATCCATGTATATATAAATACATCTCTCTCTATATATATATACAAAATGTTCTTTGTGTACTGTAAAGTCCCATGTCGATATAAAAGATTAATATCACTTCTGTTGTTTGCAGACTTGGTGATATCTAGTCTGGAAGGCAAGATGAGCTCTCCTGGTTGCTCCTACCCACTGCTTTGTTACAGCGCTGCACTCAAGCTCGTGAAGATGGGTGGAGAGCCACATTCCCTGGCTTCCCATTAAGTCAACAACCACCAGCTTTATTCCTTTCTCAGCTGTTTCTCTTCTCGTGGGATTCTAAGGATGAGGCATTAATATGACATAGATGGTTGTAAAAGTGGCCCTCCCAGACCTCATAAAGGAATCCATGCTGGGACCCCCCTGCAAGCTCAGTTCCCAAAGCTTCGATCAGGACTTCTAAGTTTAACTTGTACCCAGAAATGCATTGTCATAAACAGAATGGAGTAGTCTTTCTTGAAAGTAACAACGGACTGTTAGAATGAAATAAACTGGAAATTAAATGAAGCATAAGAGTTTTTCTTCCATCATGACTTGCAGAGAGCTGTACTGACTTTAGACAGCACTTAACTATTGGAGAACCCTTCCTCAGCTCCTCCTCTCCTTCCTTTCCTCTCCCTGCCTTTCCCGTTTTCCTCTCTCAGGTTCCTCTGTACTCGTTAGGAAGGGGAGAAACTTTACAACTTTGCTGAGGCAAGTCGATGCTACAGTTTGATCCCGGCTAGCATCTCCCACTTGGCATGCTTTCACAGTTAAGGAAAAACGCAAAAGCACAGCAAAGCTGCATGGTCACCAGATTGTCTATTGGGCACTAGTCTTCAAACTCTTCCTTAGAAGGTTTTCCTCGTCTGTCTCTCTCTTCCCCTATTAACTGGGCTTCTATCACATAGCTTTTCCATAGTAGAAGTCCACAAGGTGACCACTCACGGATCTGAAGGGAAGGGGCCACGATGAGAACCGGCATCTTGGATGGTATCAACTCAGTCCAAGAGCAGAGCAGACTGTGACACGAGCTCCTGCGATGTGAGATGCCTGGCCTTTGCCACTCACTGTCTCGTTTTCATGTGAACGCAAAGAAAGGCCTGCTGGCCGTACTTCCTTCTGAGGCATATACAAGGAGCCATAGGACACGTGCCAATAGTAAACACAGCCTCTTCAGATGTGTGACAGTCTTTGCCATCCTCTGCACCCCAGCCAAGCCCTTGTGAAAATATCTTGATCTGTGTCTAGAACCATACCACCTCCTCCTTAACGTGCAAGAGTAATATGTTTATTTGGCATATGATTTGAGTGTTCAGGAGATATTCGTGAGGCTACTGTCAGTCAAACAATCTAAGCCCACACATTAAGTAGACCCATAAATACAAACATCCCATAATGGTTCATATCCAAAGAATGGGCAGGGGCACCATACACATGTATGAATAACAGCCCCAGGGTGGTGCCATTGCTCCTGCCATTGCCACTGGAATCTCTCTGTAGCTGAGGTAGCGGCCCAGGGATTTCCCACATGAAATGACTCCCAACCGGAACCTTAGTTGAGGAGGAAGAACCCAGAGGAACAATTCAGGGAATGGACTCAGGTCAACCTAAAAATTTTGTTTTTTGTCTTTTGGTGTTTGGCAGGAAAATATAATTTGTTTTAAGAGCTCTGGGATGTCACTGGGATGCCTGGCTGGTTCAGTTCATTACACTTCTGCCCTCAGCTCAGGTCATGACTCCGGGGTCCTGGGATCAAGCTCTGCGTCGGGCTCCCTGCTCAGCAGAGAGCCTACTTCTCCTTCTCCCTCTCCCTCTGCTGCTCCTCCTGCTTGTGCTCTCTCTCTCTCTCTCTCTAATAAATACATAAAATCTTAAAGAAAGAGCTATGTCACTGGCCTACAAAGAAAATATGCGTCATCCAGTCTTCGTTCTCCATACAGGTCCGGTATTGTAATGAACTGTATTTGAGTTTGTGTATAAAGGGAACATGTGAGCTTTGCTGCAGCATGTCTTCTGGGCTTCCATGATGGCTTCACTGATGATTTGTGATTTGCAGGGATTCGGAAGAAAATCTGAAATTGATTATTTGGGTATATATGAACACACTCATGTTTATAGACAGACACAGGGTTGTGATATTCCTGTGCCAGGAGTGTGAGCAAGTTTGGATATGAAATGAGGTTCCCACACATGGAATGTGTGACTGCTGTTTATCCTAGGCAGTCTATATATTTCATTTCATTTAGACCTCACTTTATAGACTTGAAGCCTAGACATATAAAGATAAATAGATATACCTAAAATGAAAAGCAATAAAAAGTACAAAACTAGGATTTGGACCTAAGCTCATATGCTCCAAAACCCATGCTCTTTCTCCTACTCAACACTGGATTGAGTCAAGTTGGATGGATGTTACTTTTTCAAGCATTCAGAGTCAGTGATGATTTGAGGTCAGCAGGTGGTAGCTCTGTGTCTTTTTCTGGCCATTCAGCAGCCCCAGTGCATAGACTGTTTATTCATGGGCGGACTTGTCAAAAGGGTCTGGTAGTGAGAAACTGGGTCTGGTAGTGGGCCACTGGCCTGTTTTTCTCTTGATGGGAGTCTCCTGATGTCCCTTCAGCACACAGTCCCTTCTGACTTTGCTGGGCTGTGTCTTCATGTAAAATGCGAATTACTAGAGAGTTCTTTCTTCTTGCCATGTATGTTATGAAGAAAAGATGCTATCATTAACCATGACTCACAATCCAGGAGAGACAGAGCTCTGGAGGCAAGTGCTCAGCCTAGAGCTTTGGCCCTGACCACATGGCACCCAGCCTCTACTTCCTGCCCTTCTAACAGGGATAGAACGAGTGTAAAGTGCATTGGCCCTGTGGTCGAGATTTCAGTGTCCACTGATTTTCTTGGGGAAGGATTCTTGCAAGTGTAAGAGAAGTGGTGGAACAGATTTGGGTCTAATAAATCATAGACGAGGACTATCCTTTGAAGAAAGGTCCTATTTAATTCAAAGAATTCAAGGTTGATGCTGAGATATTTGACTTTAAGTTGATTGGAAACAGTGCCTACTTTGGATTAAAGGAATTTGGATAAAAGGATAAAGGAACAAAATTTCTAATGTGAAATTATCACCCTTAAAGTATAAAACTTATCCAGTGATTTGTCAGTGGCTTTTCTCCTAAGAGACAGATGTATTTTGGGCTTTGATTCTTAGTGGTTAGGATAAAATGTTCACTGTTATTCACTGAGAAGGAAACTAATAATGCCTTTCTACATTCTCATTTTAAAAGAAACTTCTCTATTTAACATGAGTCACTTTTAGCTATGCTTATAAGTCTCAGAGGAGCTATTCACTCACGAGAGAAAAAGTGTAGATATGGTCTGAAAATGGTCACTGGTCTGCTTAATTTCCCATTGTGTACCCATGAGTCCTAAGGGGGCTGGTGTGATCACACTATCTGGATATGGGCTTCACTAGTTGATTGGAGGTTACTAGTTGATTGGAGGGCAATGATCTCCACAACTTCAGGCTGATTATAAAAGGCAGGCAGAAATATAGCAGGAAATACCCTGTGGCAAGTCTCTAATTCTGAGAAGAAAGTGAGTAATTAAAAAAAAAATCTATATATTTCATTCTGAGGTAGGTACACAAGTCTCCTCTCACTTTCTAGAGGAGGCCTTCATGAAGACACCCGAGGCTTTAGTTTACTTTGCCCTCAACTGCCATAGATGGATTGAAATCTCTAGATTTGAGGACTCTATTCCTTACCCCACAGTGATTCTGATACCACACGTGCTTTCAAAGTCCTGATCTAAAGCTGGGTACAGTGTTATGTCACAGAAGCAAACCATGGATGGAAAGAGATCTTGCCAGGAGTGGAATGAGGTCCTTGTAGACTCCTGTGCTTGCTTTATTCATTCATTCGATAGACAAAGTTATATTTTTCTACAGCAGCTATATACCTTAGATTCTGATTCTGTTACAGGTAAGAAGATGAATTAGACCCTGATCCTAACTTTACAAGGTTAGGTTTAAGGTACTATGCAGCTTGATTGATTTATTGAAAAAATTTTTAGGGGCCCCTGGGTGGCTCAGTCATTAAGCGTCTGCCTTCGGCTCAGGGCGTGATCCCAGAGTTATGGGATCGAGCCCCACATCAGACTCCTCCACTGGAAGCCTGCTTCTCCCTCTCCCACTCCCCCTGCTTGTGTTCCCTCTCTCGCTGGCTGTCTTTATCTCTGTCAAATGAATAAATAAAAAATCTTAAAAAAAAATTTTTTTTTACACTGTGCTCAGAGAGTACTGAAGAGGGGGCCAGTAGAGATGGTGACCAAGTTGGATCTTTGTTAGGATTTTATTAAAATATAAATGAAATAGAACCTGTTAGATACAATTACAGACCATTTCCTTCCTCTCATTCTCAGGCATCTCTCTATGTAGAGGAAAATGAATCTTGAAGGAAAAGCTAGAGTTAGTCAAATGCACCAGTGGGACCATGTATTCTAGACCGAGGAAATGGGATATATCAGGCATGGAAGTCTGAGGCTCACCTGAGAAATGCCACTTAGGTTAGTATGGCTACCCAGTGTGGTGGTATGATGGGGAAGTGGAGGAGGTATAGTTGGGGAGATGGATAATGAAGAATATCCATATTTGGGATGTATGGGGAGCCAGAGGGACACAGTAAAACTAAGGAAATGTCAAAAACAGATTTTTATTTTAGAAAGATTCTCTAGCAGTAGGGTAAAGGAAGAAGTGGGGAGAGGCACTGTTTTATTCTGAAGAGAGATATGAAGGCTCTCAAATAGTGGTTCTCTACCCTGGTTGCATATTTGTATCACTTAGGGAACTTTTCAAATCCTGATGCTCACCCAAGACCAGATGGTTTTACTGGTAAATTTTACCAAACATTCAAAGAAGAATAAATGCCAGTCCTTCTCAAACTCTTACAAAAAATTGAAGAGGAGGGAACACTTCCATACTTATTTCAGTAGGCCAGAGTTACCTTGATACAACAGTCAAATAAGACAAAGTCAAAACTACAGGCCAATATCCCTGATTAATATAGATGCAAAAACTCTCAACACAATGCTAGCAAA
Organism: Ursus americanus; assembly: GCF_024610735.1. NCBI lineage: Eukaryota > Metazoa > Chordata > Mammalia > Carnivora > Ursidae > Ursus > Ursus americanus. The sequence goes on from NC_142133.1 coordinate 24,162,374, forward strand.
CCAAATTAAACAGCACATTGAAAGGATCATACACCATGATCAAGTGGGATTCATTTTGGGATGCAAGTATTGTTCAACATATGCAAATCAATTTGTTAGTTAATAGAATTAATAGAACAAAAGATAAAACTTATGTGATCAACCCCCATAGATGCAGAAAAAACATTTGACAAAATTTAATATCCTTTCATGATAAAAACTCTCAATAAACTGGAGATAGAGGGAATATTCCTCAACATAATAAAGGTCATATGTGATATGCCACAGCTAACATCATATTCAGTAGTGAAAGATCGAAGTGTTTCCTCTAAGATCAGGAACAAGACAAGGATGCCCACTTTCATCCCTCCTATTCAACATAATATTGGAAGTCCTAGCCAGAACAAGCAAGCAAGAAAAAGAAATAAAAGGCCTTGAAATCAGAGAGGAAGAAGTAAAATTACCTCTATTATGAGATGACATGATCTTATATATAGAAAACCCTAAAGAATCAACCAAAAAACTGTTAGAACTAATAAATGAGTTCAATAAAGTTGCAGGATACAGACAGAGAAAGACAGATACTGTATGAGCTCACTTATATGTGGAGTAAAAAAAAAAAAAAGAACTCACAGAAACAGAGAGTAGATTGGTCGTTGCCAGGGGCAAGAGTTAGGGGGTGGGATAGGTCAAATGGGCGAAGGTGGTCAAAGCATACAAACTTCCAGTTATAAGTGAATGAGTTTCTGGAAATCTATGTATAGCATGGTGACTTTAGTTGACAATACTGTGTCAACTACTGTGACAACACTTGAAAATTGCTGAGAGTAGATCTTAAATATTCTCACTAGACACACACACACACACACACACACACACACCCCTATTCAACATAGCACTGGAAATCCCATCTAGAGCAATCAAGCAAAATAAAGAAATTAAAGGAATCTAAATCAGAAAGAAAAAAGTAAAATTGTGTTTATTTGCAGATGACTTGATCTTATAAATATAAAAAATATACAATGAAAAGTTCCTGGACATAAAATCAATATAAGAAAAATCAGTTGTATTTCTCTACACTAACAACAAACTATCTGAAAAAGACATGAAGAAAACAATATCATTCAGAGACCAGCAAAAAATAATAAATAAATAAATAAAAGAATAAAACACTTAGAGATAAATTTAATCAAGGAATGTCAGATTTGTGCAAAGCAAATGATAAGACTTTGATGAAAGAAACTGAAGAAGACATAAACAAATGGAAAGATACCCTGTGTTCATAGGTCAGAAGAACTAAAATTGTTAAAATGTCTATACTACCCAAGGCCGTCTCTAGATTCAATGTAATCTCTAACAGAATCCTGATGGTATTTTTCACAGAAATAGGAAAAACAATCCTAAAATTTGTATGAAACCACAAAAGACCCGAAATAGACAAAGAAACCCTGAGAAAGAAGAACATAGCTGGAGGCATCACACTTCTGATTTCAAATTATATTACAAGCTATAGTAATCAAAACACTATGATAGTGGCATAAAAATAGACACATGGAACAGAATAGATGCTCAGAAATAACCCCCCACCTATATGGTCAACAAATATCTGACGAGGGAGCCAAGAATACTAAATGGGGAAAGGGTTGTTTCTTCAACAAATGATGTTGGGAAAACTAGAAGAAGAATAAAATCGGACCCCTATTTTATACTGCTCACAAAAATGAATTTGAAATAGATTAAGGACCTAAATATAAGATCTGAAACTGTAAAACTCCTAGTAGAAAACAGGGAAAAGTCTCTTTGACATTGGTCTTGGCAATAATTCTTTGAGTATGATACCAAAAGTATTAGCAACAAAGGTAAAAATCAACAAGTAGGACTATCTCAAACCAAAAAGCTTCTGCACAGCAAAAGAAACGATGAACAAATGAAAAGACAACCTATCGTCTGGGAGAAAATATTTGCACAAGCATATATCTGATAAGGGATTAGTATCCAAATATAGCAAGAATTCATACAACTCAATAACAAAACTATCTGGTTAAAAAATGTGTAGAGCGAATGAATAGACATTTTCCCAAAGACATCAAATGACCAACAGGTACATGAGAAGATGCTCATCCTCATTAATCATGAGGGAAACACAAATCAAAACCATAATGAGGGACGCCTGGGTGGCTCAGTCTGTTAAGCATCTGCCTTCTGCTCAGGTCATGATCCCAGGGTCCTGGGGTGGAGTCCCACATCAGGCCCCTTGCTCTGTGGGGGAGCCTGCTTCTCTTTCTGCCTGCTGCTCCCCCTGCTTGTTCTCTCTCTCTCTCTGACAAATAAATAAATTCTTTAAAAAATATTTTTAAAAGGCCATAATGAGGTATTACTTCACACCTGTTGGAATGGTTATTATCAAAAAGACAAGAGATAATAAGTGTTAGGTTTTGGAGAAGGGCAACACTCGTGCATGTTGGTGGGCACTCTGGAAAGCAGTATAGAGGTTCCTCAAAAAATTAAAAATAAAATACAATATTATCCAGCGATCCCACTTATATCCAAAGGATATAAGGAGGATATCAAAAAGATATCTTCAGGGGCGCCTGGGTGGCTCAGCCGTTAAGCATCTGCCTTCGGCTCAGGTCATGATCCCAGGGACCTGGGATCGAGCCCCACATCGGGTTCCCTGCTGGGCGGGAAGCCTGGTTCTCCTTCTCACACTCCCCTTGCTTGTGTTACCTCTCTCACTGTCTCTCTCTGTCAAATAAATATATAAAATCTTAAAAAAAAAAAAGATATCTTCACTTTTATGTTTATTGCAGCATTATTCACAATAGCCAAGATATAGAAACAACCTAACTGTCCATCAATGGATAAATGGATAAAGAAGATGTGGTTGTGTATATACATACACGACGGAATGTTATTCAACCACGAGAAAGAAAGAAATCCTGCCATTTGCAGAGACATGGGTAGATTCTGAAGGCATTATGATAGGTGAGATAAGTCCGAGAAAGACAAATACTGTATGATCTCTCTTATATGTGGAATCTAAAAAAAAAGAACTCTTAGAAACAGTACAATATGTGTCTATATATACACATTGCAAGTCTTCTGTATCTGTTCGTCTGTTGATGGACACTTAGGTTGTTGCCCTGTCTTAGCTAAGAAGCACCACTTTCATGCTCTTTTACTCCATTTGGAATATTCTAGGTGAACCAATGCATCTCAAAACTTCTCCCTAGAGGGCTGCAGGCAACTGGCTACGGATGGCTGGAGGACAGAAACTTTTCTCAGAGGGCAGTTAGTCAAGCTGCAGGCTGCATGGCAATAGGATTGATTTCCCAGTGATGCACACGGGCTTTATCCGAGATGCAGTCCATAGAATCCACAGAGGAGCTATTGATCTGTTCTTTGGAATCTTGACTCTCATACTTTCAACCATCACCAAGTAATACAAATGACACAAATATTCATACTCACACTAATACATACAAGAATTTATTGAGAAATTATTATGTGCCGGGCTCTAGGATAAGCAGTTTACATACACAGTCTCATCGAATCATCAAAATGACTCTATGAAGGAGAGTTTTGTATTACCACAGTATTATAGCTGAGCAAGCTGAGGTGTTGAAAGCTTAGACAGTTGCTCAAGCTCATAAAACTGGGGAGCTGGGATTTAATCCAGTATGATTTCAGAGTTAGTACTCGTCACTTCCTGCCTCTGCAAATATCATAGGGTTTTCTTTCTTAGAAATCCAAATACCCGAGTTTACTTCCTTTTACTCCAGGTCAAAGTATTTAAACCTACTTGACTAATGCCACTTGGGACTGGACTAATCGTGCTAGGACCTCAGTGCACACCTGTGGGCACCCAGCCAGAACTGAGAGATTTCTGGCTTCCCTTTAGCAGCTTCACATGTTCAGGTCAATGAAGGGAACTTCAGAGCACACAGAGAACTCCTTGTTGTTAGGCTGGACTTGCACCCAGGACGCATTAGGCTTTGAGTGGGCCGAGGGGTTGAAATAAACCTGTCCTAGAGGTTTGCTTTAGCCCAAAGGCACAACGTTGCAAGGATATCCTTGTTCTCACAACTTCAGGTGGTTTGATATCTCCTAAGCAGTTCAGAAATGGTAATTTAGAGAGTCTTATAAAGGCTGGTAAATGATCAATGAAGAGAAGCATGGATCACTGAGTGCTGTGACAACTCCAGTCAATCCCCGAACTGAAGACCTGTGAGAGAGCCGTGAAGTAGACTCCAGGTGATGACAGAGGCCTTCACACCTCTGCACGACACTTTCGACCCTTTCCTTCTGACACCACTTGGGTATTTCATTGCCTCCTTCCTTCACCACTGTTCGGAGGTATGAGTTCTTTCAGGGGAACTGGGAATGCACATGTGCTTAAAACGGCTCATCCACTTGGCTCATGTTTGAAATTTGTCCAGCTTGAAGGGAGAATATGAAGTAGGAGGGGGAGAGGTTCTAGGGATGAGGGAAACTCAAAATAAAGACGTTAGAGTGGCTGGGAGCACAGGAGGAGTGTAACATATTAACAGTTTTACTCATTCATGATTTCATGCCCCTGACCATTTATCTCTCAGATAATGAACTTCGTATTGATTTTTAAGTGCAGCTCTATTTTAATAGCCATGGGAGGAAAGTCTCTGAAAGAAATAAATATTACCAAGCTATTTTAGGTGCAAGAGAAGCATAGATCAGTGAAATGTTTAGAGTGGAAACAAAGGCGCTTTCATTTTTATCACAGTGAATCTCTAGAAGCCTTGGCAGTCACTTGCTTTGTACTGATTTGGGCACCTGGCATTGATCTGAGTGACTTGCTTTCCCTCTGCTTTCCTTCTGTCATCTCTCCAAGTAACGGAGGTGATTCGAGAATGAATAAACAGCACTATAAGCAAGAACTCTGGAAGCAGCACTCAACCTTCAAACTTGAAGATATGATATTATGTCACCAGGTCCATGACACTTAGTTAATCACTTTTAATATGTATCTGAGCACATTGTAATAGCTTACCAGGGCCAGTGGTGTAACTCACGAGAGTGAGTTAAAAATAGCACCTTGGCTATTTATTATGCAGCCTTCACTGGACTGTGCAGATCATCCTCGGATTGCCCTGACAGCATGCTGTCCTGGAACTATTCCAGAGAAGTCATTTCTTCGTACTCTCTGCCGTCAGGACATCCCAGAAAAGCAGAATTTCGGGTTCTGGACATGATGCTGCTACCGTTAGAAAAAGCGCAGAGTCGGTGGGCCTTGGAGCTAAGGTAATTGAAACAAGCTCACAGAATGTCTCAGGTTCATAAACAGGTGAGTCTGTCTAGAATATGCTAGGGATTCACTTTTACATTACTCAACTTCAAGGGAAAATATACCGAAAACACTTATGTCCACGTTATGGATGAATAATGCTATCAAGTGATTCAAGTATCTGTTTCCAATTTCATAAATTCAGAGAAGTTCTTAAGCCTCACCTAGAATGAACGGATATTCACTCCAATTTTTCAGACCAGGGAGCTGGAGGCCACAAATAGTTCAGGATTCTCTCTGGCCCAGTGAGCTGCTTGCATTTAATAAAATGTTCGGTATTAAAAACATCCAAATGTGTGCTGATTTGAAACAAAACTAAAATGGCTGCCTCTAATCTCTGCCTTGTGCTTCCCACAGTGATTCTTTTCTTGGCTTTCTCTGTCCGGTAATGCTGGCACCGATCAAGGTCTCATTGGAATAGGTTGGCACACACGGGATTCTCCCAGAGTCATCCTCAATTTCTCAATCTGTGAAATGAGGCACACATTTGCATATAGAGTTCCTACTAACAAAAGTCTAAAACCCCTAACCCTCTTTTCTCCACCCTTAAAAAATCACAAATTAGGGGCGTCTGCTTTCAGCTCAGGGTGTGGTCCCAGGGTTCTGGGCTCGAGCCCCGCATCAGGCTCCTCCGGTAGGAGCCTGCTTCTTCCTCTCCCACTCCCCCTGCCTGTGTTCCCTCTCTCGCTGGCTGTCTCTCTCTGTCAAATAAATAAATAAAATCTTTAAAAAAAATCACAAATTACTTTATGCATTGTCTTTTTAGCGTAAATGGAATATTTATGTATTTGAAGTCAATCAGTTGATTTTTAAATAACTTTATTGAGGAGCAATTTGCATACCAAAATATTCACCCATTTTAAGTGTGCAATTCAATGACTCTTAGTAATGTTACGGAGTTGTTCAACCATCCCCACAATTTTAGAATATTATTATATATTATTTAGAATATTTTCATTAACTCTGAAAAGATCCCTCAAGCCTATTTGAGTTGTCTTGCCATCCTATTAAGTTTCCATGCTGAGACCCTCCCATTTGTTTTTCCTAAAGCAGTGCCCTGAAATACTCAAGTTTGCGCATCTACTCCCCATCCTGCAGTCAGGCTGGCTTTCTATTCATGCTCCCTAGCTATTTACAAAGGATCACATTCACTGTCTGCAGGAGTGCACTCAAGGAAATGGCCACGGGCCTTGGGAGGAAGGTGAGGTGTGATGAAGAGCATTGAGGGTACCCACTGGCCAGTTGGGGGGTCCATAAGTAAAGCATCCTCAGTGGCTCACGGGCAGGCTTCTTGATGAAGTCTACGAAGCTGTAGTGGGATACATGGCTGTCAAGCTACAAGCTCTGATCGCTCTAAGTCCCTTCCACGCTTCCATGATCCCAGGGTCTCCCAGCCACTCAACCATGCTGATCCCCTCAGAATTCCGGGTAGGACGAGAAAGAGGTGGGTCACTTAGGCAGTGTCCCACACAACTAGGAAACCTGGGCACTCAGTAGCCTCTCACATTCTACCACGGGAGGGATGAAGGACTGAGGGAGTCTTTCCTGGCATTGAGCTGTGCCACTTTAGAGGAAGAGTGATTATAGCTAAAGTGAAATTGTTCCTTTTTCCTTCTTCAATGAGTCTGCTCTGTGACTTTTTGCTCCAGTGATGTGCTGGAACTTCTCTGCTGAACTTCTCCCACAAAGATACTCACATCTGGGGTGTTGGTGAAAACTGATGCACTGTGGCAAAATGACAACATAAAATTCTTATTCTGCCATCTTGCTGACATCACCTGAAGTAGTTTTTAAAGATTTACCAACCTTTAAGGTGGTAAAAGTATAGTCTTTGGAATTACTACTATATAACCCTGAGTTCAGCTTTCTTATCTCTTTTCAAATAATTTGCTAATATTTTTCCCCCTTCTGCTATTTTAGTTTTTTTGTAGTAAGCTTAACAGGTTTGACTTAACCCAAAACCATGCCTGGAATCTGATAAAATATTATTTGCCTTAAGCCAGGGATTCTTCTCTACCACCCAAAGAATATAACTTCATAGGAGGTGTTAACAATTCTAAACATAGCGCTAAAGAAATTCATTTTACTCCTCTGTTGGGAGGTGCTGGTGGGGGTAGGGAACCAATTAACGAGGAGAAAGGGGGTAATTATTAAGTGCATAAAAGTTTCCCAAATCAAATTAACACTTAAACACAGAGGCACATGGACTTCTCATCTTCATACGTATCACGTGTTTTCTCTTTTAAATGCTGCAATGTCTCTATATTGAGATTTAATTTGTAATTGCAGGTGATTCCCATTCTTACTAGAAAAGTAAAGCCCTATTAGTAAATTCAGTAGATTTGGTAAGCTATTAAATTCAATCCTGGGAATCATCCTTTTTATTGTGTTTTCTCTCCTATTTTTCTGTTTGCATTTTTAAAAAACGTTTATAGATGCTCCTCTTGGCTATTTCACTCTTTCTCTGGTTTTGAAAAATTCCTCCACAGGTTATTGTAACACAAAGGTAGTAATTTTATCTTTAGCCATCATTATGGAGTTCCTCAAGAATTTTCCAACTTTCCTTAAATTTCTGCTCTTTGCTGGATATTCCTAAAGCCTGCACTACAGAGTAACGTCCCTACCTATCCCCAGGCTACTTTGTTGTAGTTGGAAATACTTCCCAAAAAACTGGTATAGGACCGTTAATAGTGTTGCAAATGTATGTCTGCTGTTGACATACGTTCTTCCATGCTTATAGTTAACGACTTCCTGTTGGATTTTAATAAATCCACGAGAAGATCTTTATTTGCTTCTTGAGTTTTGGAAAGTAAGGGTTCCCCTCTGTGTAGTTCACATGTTTTCTGTGGACTATTGGGCTGTGTCAGTGACACAAAATGAGGTTACCTAAAGTCTCAAAAAATTGGGTCTTGAGATCCTCTTGTTTTCTTTAGATATTTAAATCATCTTGAGCGAAGAGTTTATTTTTGTAATGTGACCATCTAATAGGGTTGCACATATGCCTTTTTTTTTTTCTTTCAGTTCTTGAGTTACCAATAATCTATTTCTATGCAGCCTTATAATAAAAGTATCTGCAAAGGATAGAGCTGCAAGAGGAACTCTTCTTACCAGTCTTCGTCTACTCTACTGCTGCAGCTGCAAACTTTGCCCCAGTGTTTGGAGAAACCCCCATCACTCCTGCCTACAGCATACTGATTCCTGAACTAGTCCTGTTCTCTTTTCTTTCCAGTGCCAGTTTTTCCTGGGAAATCCCAGGGGTGAAAAGGGGAAAAGCGAGGGATGTCTGATAAGGAGACTCTATGTATCGCTAAGTGCAATCTTCTAGCTCCTGTTGCTCCTCTTTCCTGCCTCCAAGGACCATCTGAAAGGCTGAATTATCACCCAGTATACTGCTCTCCCTCTCCATACCATCCCTGTTCTTCACCCCAACAGAAGTTCCCACCCAGTTCTTCGCACCCTTAGAGCCTCACTATTCCTCCAGACTTTCAAATGCAAATTAAATGACTCAGAGCAAACTGAGAAACAAAACTCGGTATTTAATTTACTGTCACAGAACTGAAATGTACGAAAGTAATAGCTTCAGGCCAGTTTGATCCAGGCGCTGATAGTCTGTCATTTAAAATCTGCCTCTCTCCAAATCTACACTCTTATTAGGATAGTCTTAATATTTGACTGTAGAACGTGGCTAAGCAGGCTGCTTTCCTCTTTTTAACACACAAAGAGGTGCCTGGGTGGCTCAGTCATTAAGCGTCTGCCTTCGGCTCAGGGCCTGACCCCAGGGCTCTCAGATAGAGCCCCATCAGGCTCCTCTGCCGGGAGCCTGCTTCTTCCTCTCCCACTCCCCCTGCTTGTGTTCCCTCTCTCACTGGCTGTCTCTCTCTCTCTGTCAAATAAATAAAATCTTTATATAAAACACACACACACACATACAAAGGCAAAAGATTTCTGTTTCGCTTCAGTCATTGCCCCACGAGCTTCTCTACCTTCACTTATGAGCAGGAAAATCTCCAGACTCACTGCTTAAAAGATGGGCCAAAATGTGTTTGGAGCATCACTAAGTTGGATTTCCCCATACATTCTCCCACAGAAATCATACTTATTTATACCTACTTAAGTCCTGCCTTGTTCCAAAAATGATTTAAGGTGAAAAGGAAAGACTTGTAATGGCAGTACACTTCAAAGTGCTTCCAAAACTGAATTTCAAATACTTTTTTATAAGTTAAATAGATTTCTGTAGATGACCAGGCCCAATATCCAATCACCATTTTTAATATTTTCTTTAAGGGATATGCTTCCCAAGTGAAAAATGATTTACAGATGGAATTTTTTGAGCATAATCTGGTCAGACTTGCTACAGACTGCCTTATTCCTTTTCATGTCAATGGCTAACTGAAATTCACTGGACATTCTATGTTAGATCTTCTCATTATGTTTGTACAAGTGCTTTATTGAATAAGCACTTGGTCCCCTGACTTTCAAGCCAAAGCCTTAGTCTAGATGAATCATATTGTTTAGTTTTCTAGCTAGCCTGCTACTTCACTACTGAAATTTTGAACATGTGCAGCAGTATTGACTAATTTCTGCCAATGTCTAAACGCTTTCTTCTCCCAAAATATAAAATACATGAAATGTGTATTGTCCAAATACTGCTAGACCTCATTAGTCTGTGGAAATAATGAGTTCACATTAGAATTTATGCTCAAATCCTGCTGGCACATTGTCCTATCTGCTCAAGCAGGATGTCAGCATTCCAGAAAATTCCCTTACCGCTGCTACTCCACTACCCCTGAAAGTATTCTTGGAAATTGTTAGGAAGTATTTTTATGTGGAATCATAAAATCCATGTCTACCAGGGGTCCATTCTCCCTCCAGATTTCCCTTTTTAAGAGAGCGGGCTCTGGAACTAAACTACCTGGGTTCGAATCCTGGTGCTGCTGTAGACATGCTGTGTGATCTTGGGCAAGTTGCTTAACTTTTCTAAACTTTAGCTTGTTATCTGGGAAGTGAGGATTGTTTCTTTTCTTTTTTTTTCCCCCATGATATGTGAAGTTTAATTCAACTGGTTGCCAAGGACTATGTGTAGTACAAAGCAAAACAAAATCAATTTTTCCATAATAAACTTTAAAAGTCATACACACATATTCCAAAATGTTACCAATGATTACCTCTGGGTGGGAGGGTTCTGGTATATTTTTTCTGCCTTTTGCTCTTTAGCATTTCTTAAACTTTTAACAATATACATGCATTATTTAATAACCATTGGGAATCAGAGCATATGATTTATTTGAAAAATTATCCAGTTGAAGACATTTTGGATGCTGAAGGAGAAAGGAGGTAAAAAGTATTGACTAGGGGACCAATTTTGCTTTAGAAAGTCTTATGGTTCATTCATTCATTCTTTTTTTTAATGTTTTATTTTTATTTTATTTTATTTTTTTTATTATTATGTTCAATTAGCCAGTAAATAGTACATCATCAATTTTTGATGTAGTGTTCAATGATTCATTAGTAGCATATAACACCCAGTACTCATCACCACACATGCCCTCCTTAATGCCCATCACCCAGTTACCCCATCCCCCTACCCCCCTCCGTTCTGTAACCCTCAGTTTGGTTCCCAGAGTCCATAGTCTTACATGGTTTGTCTCCCTCTCTGTTTTCTTCCCATTCATTTTTCCCTCCTCTCCCCTGTGGTCTTCTGCGCTATTCCTTATGCTCCACATATAATTGTCTTTTTCTGCTTGACTTATTTCATTTAGCATAATCCCCTCCAGTTCCATCCATGTCAATGCAAATAGTGGGTATTCATCCTTTTTGATGGCTGAGTAATATTCCATTGTATATATGAACCACATTTTCTTTATCCATTGTTTCAAAATTAAGTGAGAGAAAGCATCTGGAGTAGTTGGAGAATGCTGACGTGTATTAAGTGTTCCATAAACATTAATCACTATTATCCACAGCATCTTCTGCTTCTTCTCTTTTTTAAGGCTCTTGGCCTGACTGTAGGAAATGAGCCTCAAAATCTGCCAATCCAGGGGGCATTAGAAGAGTCCTCAGTGTGCCAGATGTTTTCATCAGAGAAATGGAGAAAAAGCCCCTGCTCGCCTTTGGCTCAAGTGTTTTTCTTGGAGCTCATTGGGGTCAAGGTGGCACAAAGTCTCCTATTTCTCATCTCTTTTCCAGGCTCCAGTGCATCCAAAGCTGTCTTTTGGCAAAGACCCTTCGCCTCACGAAAATTAATGGGTAGGATCCAAAGCCTCCGTCCAGATAAGGGTGGGGACTAAAATCTAATCCAGCCACATAACTTAAGTGACCTCACTTTACTCTCCACCATGACCTCTGCACACAATTTTCTCCATTGCACTTTCTACCTGTAATTTATCTCAATTTTCATTGTCTATATATATTAAGTAAATTAGTGGACTGAATCCATGTAATTCAAGTCAAAAACTCTTCTGTTCCTTCACATTTCTGTAGATATGACAGTGCATTTTATTTTCTCAGTTCTATGATGCATTCTGCTTTTGTTTGTCTTCAGAAAATGATATGTAAAAACAATTTAGTAAAGAAAATGGCTTGATTATTTTTAGGACAAAACAAAAGTCAAGATGAATTTAGTAAATACTATTAAAAAGTATTCAAACATTTTAAATTTCAAATAACTACTTTTGACCGATTTAATATTTTGTTTATTTTAAGCCAGCTCCAGGGTATACTATGTCCTAGTTTTAAATTATTTTAAGATGGCAAGAACAAATTGGACCCACATGAAATCTTTTTAATGGGCAACCAGCTACAATTGAAAATATTTGGAATCTGCTTCAATTTTTGATCTTATCAGTTCAGAGAGATAGGGTAATGTCATGATTATGTGAGGAGGCTGGGGGGCAATTTGCCTAGTTTGAATCCTAGCTCTACCTAAATGGGAGTTATGTATCTTGAGCAAGTTTCTTAACCTCTCTGTATACTTCAGTTTCCCCATCTATAAAATGGGGATAATAATAGTCCAGCTGTTATAGGACTGAGAATTAAAATAGTTAATATTTAATAAGTGGTCACAGTGCCTGGCATATAAAAAACCCTCAATAACTGCTGGCTATTATAATCCATTATGTCAAAATCATTGGACAAAAAGAACATCATTTTGACTCATTTACTTAAAAAAGAGTTTTTGAGCATCCAACTACATGCCAGGAACTGTGCTGGATTATGGACTAAAGCAGTTAAGACAAAATTACTTCCTTAAGGAACTAGTAGTCTTGTGTTTGAAAATTTTCAGATGAGTGCTTCCATTAAACATTTCATTTTAGAGAACAGTTATGTTTATGAACCCAGCTATGGAAGAGATGGCTATTTTTTTTTTTTAAAGAATTTATTTATTTATTCGACAGAGATAGAGACAGCCAGCGAGAGAGGGAACACAAGCAGGGGGAGTGGGAGAGGAAGAAGCAGGCTCACAGCGGAGGAGCCTGATGTGGGGCTCGATCCCATAACGCCGGGATCGTGCCCTGAGCCGAAGGCAGATGCTTAACCGCTGTGCCACCCAGGCGCCCCTCTTTTTTTTTTTTTTTTGAGATGGCTGTTTTTAAATGGGAAAAGGTATCTCTCATATAAGTGAAGAATTTTTAAAAATTATATGCAGTACTCTTTTTTTCCTTTCTTATCCAAAAAATCCAAATTTCAGGCAAGTATGACTATGTCAATGAATAGCTTTAATAATGGGACTCAAGTGTCTAGGAAGAGTTAATGCAGCTGCAGAGAAAGCTCTATGTTTTTATTCTCCTAGAAGTCATCCAAAGAATTTAAAAATTAGCCTACTGAAGATAAACTAAAATAATTTCCATTTTAAATGCAACATTGTATAATTAGCATTTTTCCATTTATTCAACATTCTGTTCTTCAAAGAATAATAAGAGTTACTTAAATTTGAGTGATACAGCTAAGCTTAAATAACTGGGAATAATACTTTTCCATCTTTTCCAGGAAATACATATTATTTTCTAGAAATTCAGCATCATTAATAAGAATTCTTAAACTGACACAAATTGGAAAATAAGTTAGCTTCCCAATTATTATTGAAAGTTTATGAGAAAGGCCGCTAGTCAATCTTTTAGGGTAAATGGAAGTAAAGTGACGGCAAAGGGTACATAACGTTAAGTTGTGAAGCGAAACTGACCTTGTGCCAATCTCTCGACCTTCCCTTCTTAACAGATGAATGTCATTTGCTGCGTCAGTGGTTTGAAGTCAATAACCATTGATACTCTCCTTTGGGAACTATTGTGCTTACAAAGGCAATCTTTTAGAATGAGGACACAGTCTGCTGATGAGTAAGTATCTCTAACGATGGTGGGAAGAAATGTTACTTTGAAGCTCTGAAATTCAAAAGAATTATTGCTGCTCTGTTCTTTTTAGTAGTTATTGAACAATAATGGTGCATAATTCTGAACTATGCTCAAGCAGGGGGAAAAAAAGGTTATGTCTAATAAGAACTTCAAAATGTTTGTTTCTATAATACATCATTCTTGTTCTCTTTGGAGAGCAATTTCAAAATGCTTACCTGGTAAGAAACTTGGTAGAACAACACCTTTTCAAATGAACCTGCTCATTTACGTCTAGGTCAGAAAGATATGCAGAAGGTTAGTTTTCAGCCCAAATATACTCGCAGCTATGAAATGTGCTTTACCATTCCATCAAATCTTGCCTTTGGAGTTCTTACTCTAGTATTTGGTTACTTGCTTTGTCTGGGCAAATTTTGAACCCTGGCCTCCTGGTTAGTTAAAATCTGCTGTCAACTGTGATTCACAAGGTTTGGCCTTTTAATAACCATTTCTTTATTTTCTTGTCCTCACACCTTTCTGGATGCTATATACTACTTAAGACAGATCATGGAGGATTTGGACAGCCCCTCAATCTTTGGCATTGAGGCCTTAGAGTGTTAACCAGCCTTTGGTGTTAAACACAGCTGGACTGGCCAGTTCATTTTACCTAATTCCACAGGATAATTTGGCTCTTTTCATGAGGGTGTGAATCCTGGTTGCAAGCAGGAGCTATTCAAGATCCTGGAGACCTCCAGTTGGGTGACAGAGACCTGGAGATACAGCCCATTGAACATGAGCTTGTCTGCTTTCGGGTTCATTTTTACGTTTGGGTTATTATTGGCCGAGAGGAAGAACGATTCGCTGTAGCTGTATGTAAAATGTGTGGATGATAGTTCTCCTCTCCTAAAAAGGTGCATTTTTGTAATACAGGTTAGAGTTAGCGTTTAGGTAGTTTCATCCTTGTTCCTCATCTCTCCCCCCCGAAAGCCTCTTAAATGGAAACAAGTGAAATGAATAAAAATGTGATTAGATGAGACGGCTACAATATGATCTGTAGCACCCTGTCAAAGCATTTGTCACACCATATTGTGACTTATCTTTTTATAGGTCTGTCTTCCCCTCCAGACTGTGACCTTCTTCAACAGGGATTGTGTGTTACTGTTCTTTCATCAGTGCCTGGCACAAGTCCTGTTGTAGAACAGACATTTAATGTTCAATAAATGAGCGAACAGGCAAATAACAGAAATGAATAAATGAGTAAATTTAGAGTAGATCACTTTGCAAAATATTTTGTTCATGAGTCCTGCTCAGATGTCTCCTGAATCCAGTTAGGAAACATGTTGCTTCACAACCTAATCAACAATGGATGAACAATAAATGTAAAACGTACATGGGTGTGGAAAGAATCAGTTGCTTGAACCCAGAGAAAACACGGTGTTACTGAAGACCATAAAAGTTTTTGGTTTGTGGCCGCGGCGCTGTTGAGATAGAAAAGTCCTATCCGAAGTGAAATATTTTCCCCTATCACCACAGTTGGTTTCTGAGTTTGGTTAGTTCGAATTAACTCCACATAATCTGACCACCTTCTGAGAATCTGAGAGGATCGAGAGCCGGCATCAAGAAACCTCTGCTTAAAACCTGTCCGAATAGATGATTAGCATCATTCCGATCTCTGTGTATTTCAGCTCGGAGGCTTTATAAACACACTAATTCTACAAGAGGCTTGTATTACTTCAAATCAAACGAATCCAGCAAATCTCGCTTTAATAGAGAAATTTCACTTGAGTTCACATACACAACACTGATAATAACTAGAAGCAAATCCCCAGGTAATATGTGTAGATACTCTTATTTCATTCATCGTAACCTTAGTCATCTCAGTGACTTCCCACTTTCTTAAGTAAAATGACCAGATAATAGAACTTGATCTGATTGATTTGGTTGGTTCAGTGATTAATTTATGCATGTGTTTATGAGGCTCTGCAAGAGACTTGCTCCAGGTCAAAACAAAATTTGACTGGTCAGAGAAATTTTTCTTGAAAGAATTCTGTTTATCTCCTTTTGAGTGCTATAATGAATACATAGACATAAAACTGTTTCAGAGATGGGAGCCTCTTGAGGCCGCTTCATTTCTTTGACTGATAGAAAGGAAACCAACTTATGTTGAGTAACTGCTCTTCACGGGGGTGAGACGAATAGCCCATAGGTCAGGTTGTATACTAACGGACCTTTTATATCTGAGTGCGGTGGGCACCATGCTCTGCTTTCACAGAAGTTTTCTTTCTGATTCCTCGATCAAAATTTGTTCACTATACACACACGCACACACACATTGATTATCTGAAATGTGTATTCAGATTTCGAAGATTCCAAATCTTGAATTAAGCTACATAACACAATCTTAATAAGATGCCAACATTTTGAGACATCTGACAGAATGATATTAAGTTTAATTAGGAAGCATAAATATGTCACTCTGTTCTTAAATCCGGTGGAACTTATATGATAGTTGGGAGAGACACAAATGCGAGTAAACATATAAATAAAATATATGTTTAATTTTTAGATGGTGAAAAATGCTCTAGGGAACAGTGCAATAAGTGGGTATGGAGCACTATCTGTGGGGCTTCAGTTTTAAATAAGGTCTACAGAGAATACCAATGAGGTTAGTATTATCATTTTCATTTTACAGGGGAGAAACTTTACAGCTCCAAGGTATGTGCATGCTACGTGAAAATCAGTGATGGTTCAAAAAGAGTTTGGTTTGGGTATTTGAGCTATTTAAATCAAAGCTACAATATAACCGTCTTGAAATAGAAAATCAATCCAACAAAATGTAACAGATGTTTCGAGAACAATTCATGGAATTTCTGTGCTTAAATAACTCATTGTTAAAAAATCAAAACGTTGATTCTGCAATGTTTATAAAATAATGAAAATGAAAGCAATAAGCCTCAGAACTTATGGGATATAACCTCGTGGATACATTACATACAGCACAATTCCCATAGTCCTACACTCTTACGTAAGAAAAATTAACGCTAAGTACGTTAATTACCCAAATCAAGTTTCTGAAAAAGATCGGTAAGAACTAAGGGAAGTAGAAGGAATGATTTAACAAAACGAAAGCAGAGGTTTATGCATAACGGAGCAGAGCCTATAAATAAATTCAAAGCCTGGTTCGTAGAACAGATAAAGCAGATTAAATGTGAAATGAAAGTGAGGAGATAAACAAACAACTGCACATAAAGAAGAAATCAAATTAGTTAAAAGTGAGATTCTTACAATATTCTCCAATTCTACTTGAAAACCTAGATAAAATTGAAAGTTTTACTAATAAAAGAAAACTTTTCGTAAGTTATCAGAATTTACTCAAAAAGATGTGGAAAAACTAAATGACCCAAAAATTCAGATGAAAATTGAGGAAAGTGCTTGTTATTCCCTACAAACATCACACTCAGAAGATTTTACAGATGAAGTCTTTCAAATACTTTAGAATGAAAGAAATAATTCTAATTCTGTCAAATTTATATCAGATAAAAAAGGAAAGTTTAAACTGATATCAAAATCTGATTAATGGTAACAGAAAGGGAGAAACAAAGGCAGACTATTTTAACCCATGAAAGCAAAAATGGGATACAAATTATTGACAATAGAATAGAGCTGTATGAAAGACGCCTTAATATTTGGAAAACTGGTGATATAATTTACCATAATAAACGATGGAGGGAAATGGTATGATCAATTTAATAGATACAGTTGTTTTACAGCAATATTTATTTTTAAATATAAAACTTTAAAAACTCGTGGGACACCTAGGTGGCTCAGTCGGTTAAGCACCCGACTCTTGATTTCGGCTCAGGCCATGATCTCAGGGTTGTGAGATGGAGCCTCACATTGGGCTCTGTGCTTGGCATGGAGCCTGCTTAAGATTCTCTCTTTCCCTGTTCGTCTCCCCCTCCCCCATGGCTCATGCTTGCTCCCTCTCTCTCAAAAAACAAAGCACTTTAAAAACTCTTAAAATGGAGGGGCGCCTGGGTGGCACAGCGGTTAAGCATCTGCCTTCAGCTCAGGGCATGATCCCGGCGTTATGGGATCGAGCCCCACATCAGGCTCCTCTGCTATGAGCCTGCTTCTTCCTCTCCCACTCTCCCTGCTTGTGTTCCCTCTCTCGCTGGCTGTCTCTATCTCTGTCAAATAAATAAATAAAATCTTTAAAAAATAAAAATAAAAACTCTTAAAATGGAAATAGAAGCTTCCTTAGCATGACATAAATACTTGTCTTAATTCAAAAGCAAACATCAGGCCTGATATTGAAACACTAAGATATTTCTGCTGCGGTGGGGAGAAATATGAAGATACCTTTTTACACTGTTATCATTTATTATTTTTCTGGAAGTACAGCCAGTAAAATTAGGAAAAAAAATAAAATTAAGCTTACAAATATTGGAAAGTATGGGCCAAATTTTTACTTTGAAAAAGATAGCAATAGACCCCAAAAGAATAAGCTAAGAACTACTATAAAAACAATTTAGTAAAATAGCAGATTAAAAATAAACAACCAAAGTTTCCTATATACAAAAGCTATCAATATGGAAAAAAACATAGCTTCAATATATTCTAAATAACAAGTGGCACAAGAAAAGTAGTATTACAAAGATGTTTTGCAAGAAGATATCCCTAAAATGAAAAGCTACACCTGCACAGTGAATTAACATGAAAATGAGGCATAGAACTCTTTACACTGATATATATCTGTTATGTTAATGAATTTTAAGAATGAAGAATTAATTATTCAGGCCTCAGAAGAAGCTCGTCACCTCCAAAGAGAGAAAAAAATCAGACGGACCTCAGACTTCTGCATAGCAACATTCCATGCTCAATTGTAAAGGAGAATTGTCTGCACTGTGTTGTCCAATACGATCGCCACTAACTAGATACGGCTTTTGAACACTGCAAGTGTGGCAAGTTCAAACTGAGATGTGCTATAACTGTAAAATACAGGCTAGCTTTTGGAGACTTACTATGAAAAAAACATTTTTAATATCATTTACTGTATTTTATATTGATTACATGTTGAAGTATTTTAATATATTGAGTTAAATAAAATATGTCATTAACATTAAAAATAAAAAAATAATGGAATAAAACAACATACAATGTCTGGGGGTAGTAATCAACGTGCAGAATTTATGTTAAAAAAAACTTTAGGGGTTTCTGGGTGGCTCACTCTGTTAAGCATCTGACTTGATTTTGGTTCAGGTCATGATCTCAGGGTTGTGAGATCCAGCCCCACACCAGGCTCCAGACTGGGCATTGGAGCCTGCTTAAAATTCCCTCTCTTCCTCTCCCTCATCCCCTCTCCCCCTGCCACCGACATACTCTCTCTCTGTCTTAGAAAAAATGGACAAACAAAAACTTTCAATCTTTTCTAAGGGTAGTAAAGTAGTATTAAATAAAGAGAAAGACATGCTTTGGACAAGAATTATGTATGGTATAAAAATGTGTATTTTTCTCAAATCTATACATTTAACATACTCCTTTCAAAATAGCAGTAAGATTGCTTTTAAGATATTCACAGTATGATACCAAATTTCATTTGGAAAAATAAATAGTAAGATTAAAATGAAAGTTTGTAAATAAGACAGAGTAATGTGGGGATAAAAAACCCTACCCAATATTAACATACGTCATAAATCTAGAGAAATGGAGTTTGTTACTGATTTAAGAGTAGACTGCAAAGTGTGGAAGTAGACGTGAAAATATATGAATATTTCATATATGATAAGGGTAGAATTCAAATAAATGGTGGAGAGAATGGATTAGGTAATAAGTAATGTTTAATAAATTGGTTTGACATTTGGAGAACGAAAGTGAGATCTCTATCTCACTTCTTACACTAACATGAGTTGCAGATGAATCAAACAGTATCACATAAAATAAAATCATAAAAGCAATGGAGTAAAACATTAGAATATTGCTATATGTAGGCCTTCTAAGCATGATGCAAAATTTGGAAGTTGTGAAGGGAGACTGATCAATTTAAGAGCATAAAGATTCAATCATTCAGTCAACACAAAAAACTATAAAGTCAAAGCATGAATGACAACCATGGGGAAAAGTAATTGGAAAAGCATATAAGAACAGGCTAATTTTATTTTTCGTAAAGGATTCATAAATTAATAAGAAAAAGTATTTCAACCCTTCAGAAATACGAACAAAAACATAAAGAGATAGTTTACTAGCACGCTCATCACAACCCATTTGTAACAACCACTCACACACAAATCTGTAAACAATCTAAATATCTGTCAGTTATGATTCACACAATTAATAGAATATACAATATAATTTTTATTAAAAATGAGGTAGATGTTTTTCACAGATATGGAAAAATATCCAAACCACATTATCATGTGAATAAGTAGCCTGAAAGTATAGAGAGATTTATATTACTTGTAAAAAAGCATGGAGTTTCTAATAGGATTATTCACAATGATTTTTATCATTGTTTGTAATAATGTTCACTTAATGTGAAGCATAATGAGTCTATTCTAGGTTAGTAGCTGATTATTTCAAAAGTCATCAAATTAGTAGAATTTAAAGGGAAAAAGAGAAAGAAATATAAAGACTTCAATACCCATCATTAAATGCATTATGTTGGTTTCCTAGAAAACTGATTTTGTGTTAGTTTTTAAGAGTATTGCATGAATTTAACATTTTGTTTTGAAAATAGTTATTTTAAAATATTAAATTCATTGTGTAACTTCATAGGTGATCCACATGAAACATGTGAAAGCTAAATTATTCAGTTTATTATTTTAGTGGAATAGCATATGATTCCAATGACATGTTCTAAAGGTAAGTTTAAAGAACCTCCTTTAATTGAAAAACAGTGGCCTTTTACAACTTATCTTGGGTATTTTTTAGCTTCATGATAAATTCTCTATAGCTATTCTTCTTACAAAATAAAAGGATAATTATCTTAAATCTCTCCATAGTTGTATCTATTTCATTTTAAAGAAAAGAATTATGTAGTATACTTTTTGAATTTCTGAAATTTTAATTTAATTCATCTTTGTTTTCAAAGTTTTAAAAAGATATGAATAATTTTCACTTCTTTCTTTGAAGAAATATTATTTTAAAAATACTCTGCCTTCAAAAATAAATCAAATATAAACCAGAGAAAATTCATTTGGCCATTGAATTAGTAATAAATTACTAAGAACTTGAAAATCAATTAATCACTGAGCTAAGTTTTAACCTTATCTCTCAAATCAATTAGCATATAGCCATGGTTGAATGAGCAAATAGGAAGTTTTATAAAAGAAATTATTGTGGTAATTTCGTCACTAGCAGCAAGGCGCTAGGGTAGTTTCAACCATTTTAAGTGGCTTCTATTTTTTAGTAAGTTATTTGGAATTGGTTTGTTATAACCTATCCTTCCATTTTCTAGCTAAGGAGATGAGAAGTTATCATCACTCTGGGGTGATCACTTCTAGGGCTCTTGCTGGGAGCCCTTCCCTTCTTCCAGTTGCGTTTGGCCTCAGATTTGCATGGTTGCCTCCAACTTGAATCTATTATCACAATTCTTTATTTAAATTACAAAAATCTTGGAAATGAAGGTTCATGTTTTGAACTTGAGGAATAAAACATTTTAACAAAATGAAGAGAATGCAGTTATCTGAGGGGAAAAAAAATCTTTTTTTTTTTTTAACTGTGAGTGATCCTGTATTGCCAAGTTTTCCAAAGAACATGCATCTGTTTCCAGATGTTCAAGCAAATCCTTAAATTTTTTTTTAAATCTTCCCTAGAGTTAATCAATATTCTAATAAGGATTTTGAATAACCCAGAGGGGGATATATCCCAGACTTATTTGACCATGGAAACTATTGTTCCCCCTATAGAATGTCTGTTTAGTAGAACACAATTTGGGTGACACCGATGACAGCATATATTCAGACATTAAAAAAAAAAAAAGAATTATTACCTTAATAATTTGACTTCCAGGAAAATCTCCTGCTATATTTAAATAAATTTTTGCTTTAGGAAGTTAATCTATAATATCACCTTTTATTGGTAAGAGAATAACACATATTTTGAGTTTAGCTAGAGGCTTCCTAACTAACTGATAGAATTTTCCCTTGGAGGTGATTCTGTCAAGGACTCTGTTGACCAAGTTGCTGCTATGTGTTTGTTTGAATAGAGATTTGCTAATCACCAAAGCTGTTGGGTGGGATGGCTGACCTTGTTCGTGCTTTGTAGGCTCTGCCCCAAATTCTAGCCATGGAGACAGTGCGGATGTAAAAGCTGGCTCTAAAAGCCATGCCATTTGTACCCCTGCAGACAATGACCGCTTTGGCTATGCAATGAGCAGAAGAAAAAAAAAAAAAAGGAGACATTTTCATATGTGGGCACTAAGTGCTATTCACTCTCGGAAGGCTTAATATGAGTACACGTTGAGAGCTGTAATAAACTTAAAGCTTACGTTCTTTTGTCATTGTTCCAGGTATTGTCAGGAAACTTAAACTGTTACTGTTCTGGTCTGAAGTTTTTCTCTAACTAGTCCATTTATTCATGCTTATATGAGGGAAATTTAAAAATTCTTTTCTATTCTTTCCTCTCGTGCCTTCAAAGTCAGCTTAAAATTGTGAGGACTTGAAGGTAGTTGGGTTATTCTGTGATCTCATTTGGCAGCTTCCTTTCCAGCTTTTTCTCTACACCCGTTAAATTTCCTGTCCAGATGAGAGGCTGTCTACCAGTATTTTATTAGTCTACCCATCAAGTCAATTTCATTGAGTTCTCTTCACAATATCTGTGATCTACCACTCTCCCTCTATGTCTACAGAAGACTTCACTCTTTACTGTGTCTTACAGGAAGCAAATGGGAGATTGGTTCCTGTTTGTAAAATTTCTTAGATTCTAAAAACACCTTTGATATGGAAAGGAATGGAATTCCCATTATGACTGAAAGAAGAAGAAGGGCTGTAAATGGTCGAAAGGAGGTCCGTAAGTTTAGTTGGTGATTGCCTGTGACCAATTTCAGGGCTCTCACAACAGTAAAACATAACCCCTGTAAACACTCTCTTCTACCGAATGGGGTCTCATCTGTTTGTTTTAAGCTCTTTGATCAATGCTAAAATGTGATAGGCCTTCTGATTCTCAGTTAGATACATCAACACCTTATATATTGAGAATATCAGGAGGGTTAATTTAAGAGGAGGATTTGAGTAGGGGAAGAGACGGACTGCGGGAGGATTTGGGGTACCTAACGTCGGGAGCAGAGGAAAGGACACGGAAGACAAACAATTCCTCTTTGCTAAGTGCAATTCTGAATATGTCACTAAATATCCTGAAAGGGAGACCCTGGCCAGTTGCGCTAATGTGGGGACACTGAAGAACAGATGGCTCACATTTTGTCAATTTTTAGTCAGTAAAGTGATACATTTTTAAAATTCGCAGGTAGGGTATGAGATAGGAAAGCATCTTTGCTATGTACTGCTAAAAATCTGTCATGGATCCTGAAAATTTGAACCACGGTCTTCCTGAGTTGTCTGAGGCATGGCTTTTGGATTCTCTGAAGCCAAAATCTCTTCACTCATCCAGAAAACCGTCCCTTGCCGCTTCTGTAATGTCTATGTCCCTTGTCATTGAACTTCAGGGTTGTGTGCTTCAGTAGGGAACTAGGATGAATAAAGGAGTCCGGAAGTAGGAGAAACCTGACGACCACGAATCAGTGATGCCTATTTCCCTGGTGGTGATAGAGAGGAAGGGATTCTTATGTCCAAACTCTAGGAATTTGAGGCATAGCAGTGCCTGCAGCTGTTTGTGGCCTTCGTCAAAAAGATGGCGTGCTGCATACCACCTGAGTCTTTCTGTGAGGAGGCCAACAGCAACCCACGCGGTTCTTTACCAAGCTTGCACTTTTAAACTTGTAGCTGTCTACTGATTGTATCAAAATGTTAATCTGCTTCGTGTTCTATATCTCATGTGTTACGTTAATTTGTTTTCTTTACAGTGAGTGCTTCTTCTAAAAAAAACCCCACGTAATGTTGCATATACACAAATTAGGTTGGTAAGCTTTTCTAGCAGGACATTTGACTTTGTAACACCACTCTCATAGTATCTTAGGGGAAGGAATCTTGAAATCATCCAGTCCTATTCATCTGGTTCATAGATGAAGAAACAGAGTTCTAGAGAGGTAGACTGCCTTACCCAAGGCTTCACAGATGGACATGAAGGCAAATCCAACCCATGCTTTCCCTCACTACATCACACTGCCCTCTCTGTATCTATGGACTCACTTAACCTCACCTCGAATGAAAAAGAGAACATGTTTCCCTTAAAATACTCTAAAACATCGAGTACTGGTAGTAAATTTTTAGTGCCACAAATCAAATTAAAATATATAAAACAATCATATTTAGATATAGAGAGATCGTTTGTTACAAGTGAAACATTCTTGTAATTTATTTGGAATCTGAAAAAGTTATTTAAAATTTACTAAAGACATAAAAAAACTTACAAATCTCCAAAATGCAAATTGTCTTGAAGAAACTTAAGGTAAGAATTCAAACCAAAGACACCTGCTTGCATTAGTCCCTGCTTACTCAGCTCGCTGCCTACCCACCTGTTCTGCTAATGAGCTTGTTCTTACTATACCCCCTCCCTGTTCCTTCTTAGCATGACAAAGTCTTATAAAGTCAAGAAGTTATCATCTAGTAAAGTCCTGCTCAGCATGAAAAAAATAATTATTTAATTAAACTCCACTGTCATGCACATTTCACAGATTATCTTCATTTTTCCTACTATGAGTATGAACTTCATTGGTTTCAAATCTTAAAGTGGTTCTCTTAGCTTTTTGCATCTGACTCAGAAGTCATTCATTCATCTTAAACCAGCCCACCTTGCTCAACCCCTCTCTTCAATATTCTACCCTGAAGTGGCCTTGGGGCTTAAAGTATCCTGGATGAGGATGTTTTACATAAAGAGGAGGCTAGATATAGCAGCATACTTTCAACAAAATTTTAAATTTATATTTTTCTAAAGTAATACTTTATGTTGCAGGTTGGATTCCCTGGGGAAAATA
Organism: Ursus americanus; assembly: GCF_024610735.1. NCBI lineage: Eukaryota > Metazoa > Chordata > Mammalia > Carnivora > Ursidae > Ursus > Ursus americanus. The sequence continues at coordinate 24,187,083 of NC_142133.1, forward strand.
TTCAGATTGAGATTTTCTGCATGGGAAATTTATTGGGAGTGCTCTTGGGCCCATACCTGTGAGACAGTGAAGGAAATTAGGATGGGCAGAGGGAGAAATTGAACTGGATGTAGTCACAATGAAGGTCTGTGCTGAACCAGGAAGATCTGGAGTGGAACGGCCCTATGGATTTGACCCACACACGGAGGCAAAAAGATCTAGGTCCTTATAGTCCCACATTGACCAAAATTTGCATGTGAGCTGCCTCTGGAAATTGGGGGTTGGGGGGAGTGACCTAGGACAGGGGGTCCCTCTGTAGCTTAGATAGCCTTCTTCATCCCAGAGTGATTCCAAAAGATAAATTCAGATGAGAGCCATCAGCTGCCAACACTCAGGAGGTGGGGGAATGAGTGATGAAAGCAGTCCTGAAGGTTGATCTGGGCGTGGTGCCATGGCATCCACAACACCTCCCATTTATACTGTTCAGATCCACGAGCTTCATATATGACCTTCAGAGAGGAGCTCCTCCTGGATCCTAATGGACTTTTCCTAGAAAAATTATGAGAGTAAAGGTTAGTGGGATGAGCAGTAGCTCTAGCTGCTTCTTCTGGTCTCAAGGCTACCACATAACTTTTCTGTCTTCTATTCATTATTCTAGATTCCACTTACGTTTGGCCAGCAACTCTTGGTCTAGATGACTCACTTGCTGGGATGACTCAGACCCTAATCTTAGTGGATCTAAGCCGTGGATAACATGTTCTTCATAGTCCGTGGCTGTGAATTTGCCCATTACAATCAAAATTATGTAAGTCATTGGGGTGCCAACATGTTCTATGCCTTTATGGTCTTACTTCTTCCTCATGATTAGGCCAGTCACTCTTACTGAGATGTAACTCCTTTCCTTGCCAACTGGTCTCTTAGTACAAGAAGTGTAAAGTCAAGGGCAGCATCCATAGCTTAAAGTTCAATGGCACTTCTGCTGCATCCCATGGTGGAAGCATTCCTACCTGGGAATCAGCAGTTTTTAACCTGCACAGTCTAGCATTAAGGAAAAGGGAAGCACATATTCCTCACTTGGGTCATTGAGAGTGAGGGTAAGCTGGGCCACTCAAATTCTGACCCTTTGGTTAGATTCATATGTTCTACCTACTGGGAAGACAGAACCATTAAAAAGTCATTAATTTAGGGTGTTATACAACATTCTGGAAGAAGATCCCTTATTTTCCCAGGGTATTATTTACAAGCTGGTCTTTTAGCTGTTTCCCATCAGGCCATTCCATTGTCCTAGGTCAGCAACTTCCAGATGACACAGTAAGTGAGAGTACCAGTGGATTATTTGGTCTTGTAATCACCAAAAAGTTCATGGGATCCTGTATCAGTGAATCAAACACTGTGTAAGCTCTTGGAGAGTGTGACTAGGTAGGCCCTGCAGACAGGAAAGGCAAAACTCATGGTATGAATGCTGATTCCACTCAAGTTCAGTTGTTGCCTCTTCCAATGTGAAAAAAAAAAAAATTCAATCTGATCAACTTGCCAAGAGGCTAGATAGTCTTCTTGAGGGGTGGGGAAATATGAAGGGTTCAGATTTGGTCTCCTTGTTAGCATGTTGGACATTCAGCAGCTGCAGTGGCTAATTAGCCTTGGTGAGTGGGAGCTTGTGCTATTGGGCCCATGCATCACCTCCATCCTTGTGACTGGGGCTTCTCCATTCATGCATCCTCTGTGCCAACACTAGGTGGTTGATGACAGAAGCCAGTTGATGTCACCTGGTCAAATTTTTCTATTTGGCTGTTTAATGCCTCTTCTGAGGTGGATGCTCTCTGATGGGTGTTAACATGGGATCAAAAGTCTTCACCCTCAGGGCGCCTGGGTGGCTCAGTCGTTAAGCATCTATGTAACGATCCCAGGGTCCTGGGATCGAGCCCCACATTGGGCTCCCTCCTCCTCTGGGAGCCTGCTTCTCCCTCTCCCACTCCCCCTGCTTGTGTTCCCTCTCTTGCTGGCTGTCTCTCTCTCTGGCAAATAAATAAATAAAATCTTAAAAAAAAAAAAAAGTCTTCACCCTCATACTTACTCTCATAGGTCCAGCTATACGCCTATTTCTCAGACCAAAGCAATTGATTACTTCCAGTGACAGCCAACTGATTTCATAATCTTTATAATTATTCCTTCCGTATATCTTAAGGTCTGAGCTACTGTACCCACCAATGTATTCTCTTCTACCCATATCCTTTCAATTCACTCTTAAAGTTTTAGTCATTACCCTACTACTGCATGCTAGCAGCTGTCAGTGTTCCATATACCACCAGGAATAAAGTTTTTATTCCTAACTCATCAGCAGGTGATTTGGCAGCCAAATCCCATTTGGTAGATCATTTCTTTGAGTCACTCCTGGCACCAACCATGGCACATTGGGTTCTCCCACGAAATAGATGCTGAGGAGATCTTCACGCACAAGTGTAGTAGGCTGTTTTGCTGGGGTCAATGTTTCTACTGGGTCGAAGTGAGAAGGATGGTGCAGAGGCAGAAGTGGAAATGTGATGCCATTATAGAAATTCTCGGCTGATCTTATGGGGAGCTCTGGAGTTGGGATGGCGCTTCCGAGGTGAATCACAGTGAGGATCTAGGCTTTCATACGCCCTAGTAGGTCAGTCATTAAATGTCATCTGTCCCTGGGCAAAAGGCAACTCTGGGTGAGGCAGCTGTTTTCAGACCAGGGCAGATTCCAGAGAAGCACTCACCTGAGAACTGTGGGCCACCTACTATCCCAGTAGCTGGGGGCAGGAAAAGGAACATCAGTGCTTCAGTCCCAAAGTGGCCTGGGGGACAGCAAATCTGGGTGTATACAGAGCAGGAACTGTTTATTCTATAAAATTTAGAAAATACAAAAAGTGTAAAAAGAAAAATAAAAGTGGTTCATGATGCTATCGCTCAGCCTGAACTGTTTTTTGTATTTTGGTATATTTCCTTCCCTCCTTTTTCCTGGGTATCCGTAGTTCCTACAGATTTGAAACCACATCAAAAACACCATTTCATACATTGCTGCATCCACTAACATGATTTACGTAATTCTTCATATTAAAAACGATGATTATATCCCCAATTTGAGCAACTTTACATATTTCATTTTGTCTCTGTGCAAAAATTTACCTAAAAGTTTTTCTCTTATTTGTTGTGGTCTCTTGTATTTTGCTAATATAAAGAATATCAGTAAAAATTTCAAGTGTCGGTCTGTAATCTAAAAATACCTGTTAGAGCCTCTCTTCCTTTTTGTTAATTGGAAAGTTAACAAATCTTTGTTGGAAAGATCCTCTCCACGTTCCTTTCCTGAAATTCTTGGATTTGTTGTGGGGAAAAGAAATTACAGCTGGCCTCCTCTGTTTCTCTTGTGTTTTTATTTCAATTCTGCCACTTACAACTTTGCAGTTTGGGGCTAATCACTTAAGTTCTCCAAACTTAAGATTTTATATCATAAGAGCAGAATCTCTGCCCTTCTTCACACATTTATCATGAGAAACCCAAACACTCTCCTCCCAGGGAAGAGAGAGTTTTGTAGTGATGTCATGTCTACAGATAGAAGAATAGTACAATGGGGAGATAGAAAAAAACAAACAAAAACTAGAACAAATCTTTCTTTTTTCTTTCAAACTGCATTCCAATTTGCCTAGGGTCAGGATCATATACATTTTAGAGAGAAACAAGAAAAATGAAACTCATTAGTTTTGTTTCAAAACAGACAGGGGCTGCGCCTGCGTAGCAAACAGCAAAAGATGGAGAAGGGCAGGTTTCCGCTGCTGGTCCAGATGCTTGCTGGGACTCACAGTGTAAACACAGCAGGGCGGTGGCTGACCGAATCTCCCGTTCATCCCCAAGATGCTTGGCCTTGTGCGGACAAAATTGCAAGCTGGTGATGGGGAGGAAAAGAATCCATGTAGACAGAAAAACAGAAGTATATGTGATTCCAGTCTAGTCTGTTTGAATGTAAAAGTCTCTCTTTGTTCCATCCTAAGTGGGAATCTTGGGCAGCCTATTACTGGAGCAGGGGCAGCCATAAAGACAGTAGGGATATAAATGCTGACAGGATGACTAGTCTTCCATTCTACTGCAGACAATCAGAGGGGAGTATTTATGAACCTTTTAAAATAGAGTATTCTATGAACCTTCCCACGTTGGTGTGTCTTTACTTATTTCGTCTTATGCTTTTTCAAATCATGGTCTCTCCAGAAAGCATAAATCATTGTGATACGAGAGGAGGGACCCATAGATCCTTGCTTGTTTTCATGGTATCTGAGAACAACAAGGCTGGAGACCCCTCAGGGTGTGATGCTGAGGAGTTCTCTAAGCCCCGCCTTAAATCTTGAATGAATGCATCCAGATTGCAGACTGGGATGTGAGGCTTCGGGGAGTTAGGTTCTTTTATCCCCCACCTGCAACTATGCTGAGAGGGGAGGGAAGCCAAATATTGGTCTAAAAGGGAGGAGAAAGTCAGCCTTCTCACTTCTTCCACCTTCCTTCTCCTCCTCTACTTCTATAGCCTTGTGAGGACTTTGGAAATGTGATTGTTTATTTTAAAAATGAGTTTCTCCATCGGCGTGATTAACCAGACATTTACTGGACATTCTCTTTTCTTTTGAGGTTTTCATCTGCTTTATATTTGTTATAAAGTAGAGAACACATGTGTAATAGCTCGAAAGACAATATAACATTATCCTGTTTGTTAATCATTCGGTGTGTGCTTGTATACGCACCAGGCACCCAAGAGCCTGCAAAGTGCCCGGAGAAGTAGTTCCTGGTAATTGCTATTCCCTTATCTCTCACTCGCTCTTCCTCAACCTCCCACAATACGACTTCTGTTCCTATAAGTTGACTGAAATTTCTCTTGCTAAGATCAATGACCTCTTTTTTGATACACTCAATAGAGAGTTAGTCCTTAATCTTATATGACCTCTCAGCAGCTTTCCACAAGGCCAACTAGTTTCTCCTTCTTACAAAGCCTTTTCCCTGCCTCCTGGGATATCATGCCACCTGGCTTCCCTACTACTTACTTCTCTGTGGTGCCTATTTCTTTGGCCCTTAGTACGTTTCTCCTTCCTCTGCCAATCCCTAAAATGTTGATGTTTTTCAGGGTTCTTCTGTAGGTTTCCATTTCTCTCCCCTCCCATTCCACTTTCTCCCCTCCCCTCTCTTCTCCTCATTCCACTCAACCTCCCCGAGTAAACAAAGCCATTCCAAAGGCTTTGCAATCCCTAATCTCATATCTACCATTCAGCTCTTTATATATTTGATTGTTTCTTAAATTATACTTTTATCTGAATCTTTACACCTAGACACCATCTCATATATCAAATTACCCCTTGGGTATCTTGATTTTGTTGTCTCACAGGTCCTGCTATTGTAGTATAATGAAGGAAAATTTCATTATCTCCTTCCAAAAATTTAACTCATCAAATTTGCCATTTTACCTTTTCTACTGAATGGTACTAACATCCAACCCTTAGTTTATGTCACAAACCTCTTCTTTCTCTCATACTCCACACATTCAATTAATTACCAAGATCTATGAAATTTATTTTCAAAAATTTCAAAAATATTTTAAAATATATTCACATCCTTCCTTTTCCCTACTATTACCCTAATCTGAGTTCCACCATTTCTCTCAAGATTACTATGTAACTCCTCTCTTAAGCATACAAAGTTTGGAAGAGAGAACAGATACAGTGCACTTTTAGGAAGGAAGTCTTAATGTTAGTCAAACTGGAATAAACAAAGATCCATAGGACAAGCCACAGCATTTCTTCATATTTCTTCCATGGTCACCTTTCAGTTCACATAGACTTAGCTTCAGATGGAAATGTGAGAATCTCTTCCTCTTCTGATCTCCTCCTCTCTTCTTTCCTCTTCCAGCCGTCCCTTGGGCTCTTCTCCTGCACCCTCCTTTCAAGTGCCTTAAATCCTGTGAGGTTTTGATAACGCCTCCTTTTTCCATCCAGTCTGAGCAGCTGTAGGTCTTTACTGTGCCATAGATGGAGAAATGTTTAGCTATTTCACATGCTTCAGAGCACAAACAAGACACATTATTTATTTATTTATTTAGTCAGCATGGAGTGCTTCTCTGGGCATAACTTTTCTGGATCAGTATTCTATCTAAATCTCTCTCTCTAGGAATCAGAGGGAGAGGACCGGAGGTGTGACTCTGCTATTCTGTTAATGGTTCTGTTCACGAGCTGATGTGCCCCTGCTCAACATTCTCTTCTGTCTGAGGTCAGAGTGAGACTTCCAAAAGGCCTGTCCAGTCATACCGCTTCCCCGCTTAATCGCTTCCCATTGCCCTCAGGGTAACTATCAACTTCTTCACAGAGAGGACCTGTCCACTTCCTTTCATGGGTCATCTCTAGTCTTGCCCGCTTCTTTCCCCCAGGCTCAGCTAACCTGGATTTGTTTCGTGCTCTGTGTCATCTAGTTCTCTGTTGTTTCTAATGCATTGCTTATGTTCTTTCCTCTGTCCCAACACAGATCTTGGAATCCTTATAATCTCATGCCTCCGCTTAGTGTTCTTTCTGTCTCATCTCTACTTCTCCTTCTTTCTACAAACAGAGAGATGAGAATGGGAATTTGAGTCAATAATGGGTATTTGTTTATGTTCTGTTTTTGTTTTGTTTTTTCTTTGCTTTGGTTTGTTTGTTTATTGAATCCTCCCAGTAGCAGCAAACCTGAAATTGAATTCCAAGTCTCTATGAATAATAAAAGAACCTCCTGCCTGGGGAGCATTACTCTTGCTTGTGCCTCTGTTGGCTGATAATTGTCTTCAGGTGGAGAATGGTGGGATGTGATTTCTAGTGAGGGTCTCCCACCTGTGGAAGTAAAGCCAAGGGTCCTTCGTGTGCAGGTGCATGTGAGGACAGTCACAATAAGCTGAAAACTGGTATTTAATTATCAGTGTTGATGTTACAGAGACAAGGATGAAGGGTTGTTTTAGCATAAGGAATTAAAATATCATTCGAGATCCTCTGCAACATTAGTATGGAAAAAAATTCACTCCTAGCAGATTTCTGGACTTAGATTCAATGAGTAGTTATTGGCATCATTATTTAGTAGGAGAATTTCTGTCAACAGAGTTGATATATCTCTGGTTCCTAATTTAAATGTTGTGGCGAGTTTTTTCCTGTTAGTAAGAAGGATGTTATTATCTGTTAGATTTGATGGTAGGAGAGAAGCATAAGGAAGCAGAGAATATGAAATTGTGAGCTCAAGCAGTAACAATATTTAGGAAAGGAAACAATCCCAGGAGAAAGAATTGGGTAAAGTTGACAGGTTTTCTGATTTATCTTCTTCACAAAAGTATTCCTACATCCCTAACCAATTTTATTTTCTCTCTACCACCTTCTCTATGGTATGGATTAAAAATCACTTTAACCCTTAAAAAAAAAAAAAGAGTTGACACAATGGCCACTAGTATATCAACATTGTTATCAGCTTTAGAAATCTTGCTCATGTTTTTTCCTAGAGTTATGATGGGTCCGAAGGAACTTAGCAGAAGACAAAATAAGAGACATCATTTTACATCTATGGAATGGCTTATTTAAATTCTTACTTTTTTTTTTTTTTTATAGTCATGCTAACTTCTTTCCAAAGAGATTCGGGACATGAAAAATAAATGAAGAGTTTTTACACATTTTTTTGGTTTGTCTGTTTAACCCTCATTTCAGAAGGTTGTAACGAATCCCTCAGCAATGGGTATACTGAGGCCTGGTAGGTAATTTTGATAGTCCGTGCCTTTAAAAACCTTCTGTGTATGTTCCCCCAGAAGATGCAAGTGATCCTCAAAGCTCCCATTCACCTCCCGAAACTTCTGCGGAAGTAAAGTTTGATATCCAGTTTATGATGGTATTACTCAGAGATGCCGAGCTAACATGGGCAATGAAGTCCAGAGGCATTAAGCATGTTCATTTAGGCAATAATTTCTGTGTTCTCTATTAGCAAACTTTATTAGAGTGATTAGCAAGTAGCTAAAGTGAGATTGATTCTGACTTAATTTTATTTCATTTCCCTTGTCTTCCCTTAAATGAAGGGCATTAGCTAGCAATGAATTGACCAGTCCTCTGAGATAGGGATGGAAAGAGAAAGAAGAAAAGCAAATGTCCAGTTTCTCCCAGGACAAACTGCCTGTAAGTTCCAGGCCTTGGCTCTATCTTCCTGAAAGTAGCTGCAGTTTCACCTGGAGTATAGGAAAATACAAAATAAGGAGTAAATACCATATATATTTTTTTCATTGCAATTGAGACTCGATTGTTGCTCCCGAGCTCCTTAGGCTCAGGGTGGAGGACCGGGAGTGCATGCAGCTGGAGACTAGAATGCGGCATCTGGGTTGTGTGTACACAGCTTTATGCAAAAGTCTCCTATGCCCACACTTCAGACAACTCTGACAGCTGCTGGGACAAACTATTTTCCAGTATAATTACCTGAAGCCAAGAGCAGCCAGCAATTGTATTTACCATTGTGAATTGCATTTCAAATCTTATTCTCTCTGAAATACTCATTTCAGTGAGCCAAAGATTCTCACTTAAAAAAAAATAAATGGCCTTGCATGTAAGGATCTTCAAAATATTTTTATACTGTCTGGTAGCATTATTACATTTCTTCCTGAACATATTTGGATTCCTAAGCTAGATCCTACTATAGCCCAAACTCAAGTCTACAAATAGCAAAATCCTCTATTGTAGTTAGTTTTCGAGACCTTGTGATCTTGATCCACCAGGAATAGACTGAATTTTGGCAATTGTGGCAAATGGATAGTATCTTTTATGATATTTGTCTTCAATCTCTCTGAAGAATATAGGTTGCCAGCTGAATGAATTGACATAATGATAAAGTTGATTTCTTCAGCTTAACTTTCTGAAAGCAAGGGTGATATAAGGCAGAGGAAGCTCAGAAAATTGAAACTTTCATCCAATCCATCTATCCATTAATTTTAGATTTTTTTACTCCCATTAAATTTCTCGTTCTTTCTGCCACCTTGCTGGAAGTGCTTACCAATGGTATGAATAACTAATGACAAACTAGATGAGGTAGCCTTTCCCCTATAGCTCCCTGAGACCTGTGCATATTTGCATTGTAGCGCTAAGTTTGTTGTTTTTTAATTGTGTCTTCCCTCCAGACTAGGGGTTGGTCTGCAGGGCAAACCATGCCCACTCCTTGTTTTTTTAAATAAAGTTTTATTGAAACACAGCTCTATGCATCTGTTTATGTATTGTCTATTGTTGTCTCTGTGCTGCAGTGGCAGACTGAGTAGTTGTAACAAAGACCGTATGGACTGCAAAGCCCAAAGATTTACTATCTGACCTTTAACAGGAAATGTTTGCTTACACCTGTGCTAGACTATAAGTCCTTGAGAGGTTGAGACTGTTTTGTCATCTGTAAATCTCAAGTGCCTGGCACTGTACCTGGCATCTAAGTACTCAGTGTCATTTTTAAAAGCACCAGCAGCATTGAGATTTGCTTACTATCTCTTAGGCACCATGCTTAGTGTTAAGTGCTTATTTATTCTTTACAACAACCCTGTGAGTGGTTATGCTATTCTCGTCCCCTTTTTACAGGTAAAGAAATTACAGCAAAGAAGCTTAATGATTTTTGAAAAGTCACACAGCTTGTATGTGGTGGGGACAGTATTTGTGAGTTCAAATCGGAATGCCTGCTCTCCCTAAGTGATTCTGGAAAGGTCAGTACAGCAAAACAGAAGGCCAGAGTTACCTACAAATTACGTAGAAAGCAGGGTTCCAAGAAGAACATATGCTAGGGGCTGGCACTCTAGAGGCCTCTGCCTTTGTGAAGAGATGAGAAAAGGCTACTTGCTCCTACATTTTTGATGCTGTCTTTCTGTGGCAGTGGTGAGTTCTGAGTGTGTCTTTTGCCAGGCAGGGCTTAATGGAGGGATAACCTGGGCCAGCGTGAAGCCTCAGTGGGAGGAAGCAAGGAGGGCAGCTTGACTATCTCTGGGTGGGGACTCAGGGCTTTTGGAATTCTGTGCTCTTCGGTTTGGGTGGGTAAGGAGCAGGTGAGTGTTTAGAACGGAAGCCCTAGCTGCGGTCATAACCACACATTGGCTGGTTTGAATCCTGCGTCATATCTTGTGGGAGTCCCACTGAGGCAGTGAGGATCTGGATTTGGGATGGTAGTGACCGAGCCATGGAGCCCGACATCGGCCGGGGCCAGCCGCAGGAAAACTCAGCAGCTGGTAAAAGACCTGCAAACACTGCAGTAACAATGGGTAGGTAGCGTTTTCACACAGTGGATAGTAAATACAAGGGATTTACTGACCGTATTCGCCTCCGAAGATTTTTTATGAGAAGAATAAAAAAATGACAGAGATCCATGAAATATTTCAATACCATAATCATTTCTTAAAGGGGAATGATGTGCTCAGAATGTATTTATGAAATGACTAGATAGTAGGGTCACCGAGTTTATTGACTGTGGCGAATGCTCAGCTCCCTAACAAAATATTATTATTTACGTAGCTAAACGTACAGTTTAGCATAGCAGAATGGCTCATTGATCTGCTCAACATAGGATTACATTTTCTATTATATGTTTTTTTTATTATTGAAGATGAACTGGAGTTCTAATATTATGCGTCTTGACCAGGAGTGTGAAGTATTATAATCAAATGATTTGATAGTCTCAAATAACCTAAAGCTATTTCCTGATTGTTTATTGATTTCTTCTGGTTTATTTCCAGAAATGTGTTGTTATCCTTCCCGTCTTCCACTATTTCTCGAACCAGAGAGTACTGTGGCCAGTGTATATCCACAAATAAGCACCGAGAATAGATGAGAAACCTGGAAAGCTTCATTGCATTTCCAGGACATCCGAGTAAGAATCACTGTGCCAGGTTAGTCATTTACTGTAAAGCAAAACCATTTTGCTTTAGGTTTCTCTTGTTCCCACCTCAGGGGTCCATCAACATCTTCTGAGTCCTTTGTTGTTCTCCCTTGTTCTGTTTTTCTTGAAGGATGAATGCACTAGGTTTGTTTTTATGTACAATTTTACTCAATAAACTCTGAAATTACAATCTGGAAAACATGTAATTATGGAAGCAAGCAAAGCAATAATCATTTTGCACAAAACACCAAAAGCCTACAACTGTGGCAATTAGTGTGGCACACCTAGATGAGATCAAATTTGCATAGTGTTAATGCCAAAGTGATGCTTCCATGTGGCTCAAAAAAATAGAAGGTCTCCCAATCCAAAATGACTTGCAAATGATAAGCAATGGAAAACCAGCAGGGTTTCTTCTGTGACCTGGCAGATTTATGTATCTTCCCTTCTGAAATCACTTGCTTGTGTTTTTCTTTTCTTTGCCTAATCATCAATGAAAGGCTTTCATAATATTTCTACTGTGAGTTTTTAAAGCATTGTTCATTCTGATAAATGTCATACACTTCATTTTGTTCTCAAACTATCTCTTTAGGTGAATATGAAGATATTTTTCTTTTTCTTTTTTTTTTAAGTACTTATTTATTTATTTATTTATTTATTTATTTATTTATTTAGAGAGTGTGTGTGCTCTCCAGAGCTGGGGGAAGGGCAGAGGCAGAGGGAGAGAGAATCTCGAGTAGACTCCCCGTGGAGCATAGAGCCTGCCTCAGGGCTTGATCCCGCCCCATGACCCTAAGATCATGACCTGAGCCAAAACCAAGAGTCAGATGGTCAACCAACTGAGCCACCCAGGTGCCCCAAAGATATTTTTCTTTCAAATGGTTTGTATTCTAGATAATTCAAATGATTTGCCTAAGAGAGTCTGAAAGTGTTGTTATTACTGAGTGACACAAACTCAGCTTCTGACTTCACATTCTTTTTCCTTAGTTCAGGGAAAATCAGTTTTTACATGCCCCTAAAGTCCTCTATTTTCTTTTTCTTTTTTTTCCCTAGCTCTAAATAGCTACAATTTAAAAAATACTAGATTATATTTAGTCTCACTTTCACAATGTCAGTGAGGCAGATTTTATCTGAACCCTTCTCAGTTTTTTTTTTTTTTTTTTAAGATTTTATTTATTTATGTGACAGAGAGACAGCCAGCGAGAGAGGGAACACAGCAGGGGGAGTGGGAGAGGAAGAAGCAGGCTCATAGCAGAAGAGCCTGATGTGGGACTCGATCCCAGATCGCCAGGATCACGCCCTGAGCCGAAGGCAGACGCTTTAACGACTGCGCTACCCAGGCGCCCCTGAACCCTTCTCAGTTTTGATTCACCTCCCCTTTTTTTTATTTATTTGACAGAAAGAGTGTGGGGGAAGGGCAGAGGGAAAGAGAGTCATTTTTTTTTAAATTTTATTCACTTATTTGAAAGAGAGATCTCGAGTGCAGGGGTGGGGAGGAGGGGGAGAGGGAGAAACAGACTCCCTGCTGAGCAAGGAGCTCAATGTGGAGCTTGATCCCAGGACCGTGGGATCATGACCCGAGCCAACGGCAAACGCTTAACTGACTGAGCCACCCAGGCACCCCGTGGGAGAGAGAATCTTAAGCAGACTCTATACTGAGCAAGCCTGATGCAGGGCTTGATCTTACAACCCTGAAATCAGGACCTAAGCTGAAACCAAGAGTCCAAGGCTTAATCAGACTGCACCCAGGCACTCCATTGATTCAACTACTTTTAAAAGTCTTAGAAGGTATGGTAATGTCTGCATACAGTGAGAACATTTCATCAATGACAGCAACAGTTAGAAGTTAGGAATCTACTGCTTGCAAAATACTCTACTGAACTCTGTAAGGAAGGTTGTATAGTTGAGGAAACTAAAGCTTAAAGAAGTTCAAAGAACTTATTCAAAGATACATGGCTAGTAAGTGGATTCAAACCCAGGCAGTCTGGTTCTAGCACCCACACTAAAGGTTGCTTTGCTATAGCTTGGCTGCTTTTTTTTCTTTTTTCTTTTAATAGTCAGAATGAGAGAAAGAGAGAGAGAGACAGCATGTGTAGGGGGGAGTGGGAGTGGGGGAGGGGCAGGAGGTGAGAGAGAGAGAGAATCTTAAGCAGGCTCCACACCAAGCACAGAGCCTGACACAGGGCTTGATTCTATGACCCTGAGATCATGACCTGAACTGAAATCAAGAGCTGACACTTAACTGACCGAGCCACCCAGGTATCCTTGCATTTTTTACATTTAGGTGGATGTGAATACCTATTTAGCTAACTCAATATGGACATGGCATACAGGTAACAGGGTGCATGGACAGGTGAGGAGTATATGTGGTTCCATGATGCCTTCCAGCCAGTGTATGCAGAAGGAAGGGAATGTCAGAGTTTCTACATATTTCTACAAAGCTCTTCTCAACCTCATGGGCATTTTGGAGAAATGGAAAGAATTAACAAAGAGCACCTCTGTAGCTTCTGGATGTCTTATGTTTATAATCCTAATGACAGAATATTGTCCTCTTATTGTTCTTCCAAGTTCTCCTTTCCTATTTCTGATGACTGATGTGGTTTAGGGCCAGTTAGCACCTTTGGTGAGTACCTGAAGTCTGCTTTCTGTTTTGGTAAGGCCCACAAGTCTTGATGGCGATTGCATTTCTGTGTAGTCTTATAACCTATTTTCTTGACTTTTCTATTATATTCCCCTTCTATTCTTATGTTTTTTCCTATCACATTGTCATACATATGTGCTAACCAATAGCAAGGGAGTGAAAAGATGCTGCAGGGCCTGTGTAGCCACCAGGATAACTCAAGCAGGCCATCATGCTAAGGGTGTTGGACATGATGAAGCCATTGACACGGAAGTACTTGTGCCTATCAAAGTGTGGCCCCATGATGACAGTACAATGTTCCCATACATGGAGGACAGAATGTGGGATCAAGCCCCACATTCAATTAGGCAGACCTACTTAGTTACCATCGGAAAAAGTAAACAAAAATGTTTTAGGCCACGGAAAAGGAATACTGTTCTTCAAAAATGCTGTTCAAGATGCCTCCTGGTCAAACCAAGATTCTAATGAAAAATCTTGTTTCCAATTTCCAGGCTTACACAGCTCTTTGTATACTGTCCTTGCAACAACAAAATTCAACATGTAGTGGACCTCTCTCATATAAAAATTAAGCTCTCTGACTTCATCTTGGGATCCTACCTGAGCCCTATAGCAGTTCTATAATTACCAGTTAGCAGACGCCTACCCTGCTATGCACTTGTGTTTACCTGACCACAGGTTTATAGGAGGCCAAAAAATATAAAACATCCCCCAAATGATCCCAGTTTGATATTTACTAAGACAAATAGCATCATGTGATTGTTCCAAGGAAATACACACTTTTAACCCTTTAAACTGCACTCGATTTTTTGCCATTCCAATTGAAGTCAAGAAATAAAAATTACCTATTATTTCTTAAGACAGTAAACTTTTATTCCTGGGGCGTTTCATATAAATTATCTCTGACAAGCTCGGTCAGGGGTTAAACTTATTTCAAAGAATTTGTTGACCTTGCTTCATGTTTAAAAGCTAGAAATAGGTCTCTTTTATTATGGCAACTGAAAAGTTCCATTTACCTTATACTCAAAACCAATCTTTTATAGCAAAACTTTGCTCTGTGATGATATCTTATCACTAATACCTGTCTGTATTAGTGCTATTGTTTTGAATTTTACTGTTGTGAGGAGACTATTTGGTGCCTTATCTTTCAAACCTCTGAATATCCAGTTTCACTTAGCTATTTGGCAATCTAAAGTGGGGCCCTAGTCTAGGCAGCACGTATTTGTCACTGTAAATTGTTTAGGTCAGACAATTCGATTTTTTTATAGAAGTCTCTTTATTTAGAAGTTTTATGACTCTATTTCTGGGAGAGGAAAAGGTTTAGTAGGAGCAAGGCATCCCCTTAACAAAATTGGAAAGTTCTAGAAATTTCCATTTAAAATCTTTATCTTTATATTTCTTTTATTCATTCAACAGGGCCCCTTCCAAGTCATTGGCATACATCAGTGAACAGAGACATCTGTTATGCCAACTTCCTTATAAGCTTATTTTCATTCATTGCCATCATTCCCTTGTCTTTTGCCCCTCTTTTGGGTTCATTACTCATGAGCAAATATTTATTTGAGTATCTATAATGTACCAAGTACAATCTTGGTACAATCTTGGGTTGGCCTTGTAGCTTTCTCAGACTGCTCTTAAAGAAGGTGGTGTAATGAGTCATATGTTTCCAAGTGTGAATTGAAGCCAACTTTACTTCTTTCTCTTCCAGAGGTAATGACTTTGAAGTCTTATTTGAGCATAGAGGTACTGGATTTTGCTAAGGGAATTTGGTATTAGTTAGGAGATGGCTAAATTATTGGTCTTAGAACTCACTATCTATGGGTAGATACATAGCCTCCTTGGTATTTACAGCCAATGAGAAGATTGAGTTAAAATAATCTCAGGAGTCTTCCTTTACTTAGCAGGCAGGAAAGCTGAGGTCAAAGAGGTTTTAAATTGCCAAATACCAAATTTGTATCAAAACTCTTTTTTTTTTTTAAATATTTTATTTATTTATTCGACAGAGATAGAGACAGCCAGCGAGAGAGGGAACACAAGCAGGGGGAGTGGGAGAGGAAGAAGCAGGCTCACAGCGGAGGAGCCTGATGTGGGGCTCGATCCCATAACGCCGGGATCACGCCCTGAGCCGAAGGCAGACGCCTAACCGCTGTGCCACCCAGGCGCCCCTGTATCAAAACTCTTATCAGAACTTGGCTTTTGTGACTCTCAGTCTGATGAGTTTTACTCTATCATGGTGAATTTAAGGAGAACCTAAAGCAGAAGGAGCCCAGAGAAGACCAAAAGACTGAAAATTAGAATTGGAATGTGTAAGTATTTAGCCTGGACAAAAAGTGGCTAATGAAAGACTTTATAGCTAGCTGCACTGAAGGGTATAAATGGCTTTCACAGCAAGAATTGTGATGATCAACATGTACTGTTGACTAAAGGCATAAAAAGAACAAATATACTTGCATGGTACTGTGAAGATTTGGGTGAGGTAGAAACAATTTCCTAATGGAAACTGTAGAAGACACTTCCGGGGGAAAAAGATGGACCTGTATTTGTGAAAGATATTATTTGGAAATAACCTAGATCCAGGTGTGTGCGTGTGTGTGCGTGCGCGTGTGTATGCTTGGTTGCCAACCTCCTGTGCAAATGGAAAGAAGCCCATTATGTGAGTCAGGTGAAAGTGGAGTTGAGCTTAGAGAGAATCCCACCTGCTCACGGGATCCCTGTGTTCCTCCGAGTGGAAAGCACTGAGCCAAAAACATCATTTGCCCAGAAAGGCTTTACCTTGGGGCAGAGAGTAGCTGTGTGGGAGTGCTTGAGCTCTGACATTCCAGGAAGAGCTCTCTGCCTGCATATTAAGAAGTCGTTTGGCAACGTACAGGGTATTCAGCAGCCATTGACTCCTGCCCTCTCATTTCAACGAAATGGAATAATCAATGTTCAGCATAAGGCCTTGCACACAGTGAGTTCTTGACAAATAGTTGTTGGACAAAACAAATGCTGTTCTTTGGTACGGTAAAGAGCTTTAATTCTCTAAACGAGCTGGTGAAAAGCAATGACAAGTCAGTGGCACAGAGTTAATTGTGGCTTCCTATCCACTCTAGAGAGTGTATTGGATTTCACCCCATGGGATGGCTGCCAAAGATACAATTTTCCCAGCTCTGCTCGTGCTGGTAGCCTGGGCAGGAGCTGGGATGGCTGTGGCAGCAGAAACATGAGACACAGACCTGGGGCCAACTTGACTCAGTCAATATCTTTCTGCTCAGCACCTCAGAAAATGTTTCCTGTGCTAATCTTTTTGGACAGTAATGAGGGAAGGAAGGATATTTTTAAGAGAGTAACTTATCAATATGAAACAGATGCCCAAGTGTGTTCTGGATTGGAGAGTTTACACCAGAACTTTCAAAACGGATTTTCTTTTCTTTTCCTGGCTCTGTATAGTTGTGGGGAGAGGACACCAAGACATTATGGATTTTGGATATTGAAAGGGCAATCTACCATTGAATGTGTGGCTTTGGAGAGCAGTAAGTAATTTTCCTGGGTTCGCTGACTTTTAGGAACTTGAAAAATGCTTTTAGAACTGCCATCTGAGGAAGATGGTGTCTTTACAGACAAAAAGACATTTTGTAATCCCTCTCTCCCTGCTCTACCCGCATGAAATGTTTTTGTGGTCTTCAGCATTTTTTTCTTTATTTTATCAAGCAAATAGAATAAAATAACAACTCACACATAAAGAAGAAAGACAGAAGTTGTCCAAAATATCAGTGCTCAATTACAGAAAATGTTTTCACGTTTTTCATATAGACTCTGTCTTCATACCAATACTATATAGTGTTAACCAAGATGTGGATAGAATTATGTTTTCCATTTTACACCAAAATTGATGTTATGTGTATTTTCCATGATGAATAATTTTCATAAGTCATCATATTAGTGGCTATCTACTTTTGGTGAATGTGTTACATCTTAAGACTTGTTCTATTGTTTGATGCTTATTTAGAGAGTTTCCAAGTTTTTCTGCTATTAAAACAACGGAGACGAGTGAGGTAACATGTGATTTTTTCCTTCTTCTAAAAGCAGCACAGCATAGAGATGATCCCTTGCCTAAAGAAATTTATATTTTAGTGGAGCTAGACAGGAAATAAAACAAGTGGGTAACAGTTGCCATAGCAGCTGAGTACAGTGAGGAAATGACAACGGTGAATTCCTCATAGCTCAGAAGTTTTTTTCAATATATGAAAGAAGCAACGCTGTTACAGAATCTTGAGAATGTGTAGATTATAACCAAGTGTGTGAAAGCAGAAGAAATTACAGTCAAAGGGAAGAGCAGGCGCAAAGGCATGGAGGTCTGGTAAGTCCTGGGAACTGCTGGTCAAGAGAACCAACTGGAAGTCAGTGTGAAGGAAGCTCAGCTTTAAGGCTAAGATGGGGCAGATAATGAAGGGTCTTGGATGCCCAGTTTGGGAATTAGATTTTGTCGTGGAGGCAACCATTGTGTCATTGAAGGGTTTGAAGCAAATGTGAGATGCAATGCCATTTCTACTTTAGAAAAAATCTTTTGTCAGCCTTAAGGAGGAGAGATTTGAGAGTGACTGATTACTGGAGGTAGAGAAACCTGCACTTATGATGATAGTTCAGGGAGGAAGTGAAAGGAACTTTGGTCATATTGAGTTTTACATGTTGACAGACTCAGGAGAGAACTAAAGACTTTAAAGTTAATTATATATATGGTATTTAAAATATTTGAATGGATGGCATCAACAAGGGAGATTATATAGAATGAGAGAGGGCCAAAAACAGAGGGTTGAGAAATAAGGCAGGAGGAGAAGGAAGATACAGACAGGGGAAAATATAAAGGCAAAGGACAACCAGTGCTCTTCAAGGTTGAAGAGTGAAAATATTTATTGGATAAGTGCATTTAGGTGTAAACTTATATATATATATATATATATATATATATATATATATATATATATATATAATATATGAACATATATATAAATTTTATATAAATATATGTGTAAATATAAATATTTATTGATAAGTGCATTTAGTTGTCAATTTATATATATTTACATATATAAATTTATATATAAATTTGTGTATATATATATATTCTTGAATTTTGTCCATTGATTTCTCCCTGGATTAAAGCTCTCATTACTAATCGATGTGAATTTTCCATTATCATGTAGATATTATCTCTTTGTAAAAGTTGTATTTGACATTTATTCTTCCTAGTGCATTTTTCTATTTTTAAGTTTTCAATTATATCTATCATGAGTTCAACAATTTTTTAAAAATAATTGAATTTTGATGCTTTTCCCTTCTGTTTTTTTCTTTTGCATTGAATTCCAGGCAGATTTATTAAGACGGGCTAAAGGGATGAGGGCAAGAGGTAGAGAGTCCAGTTAGGAAGCTATTATGACACAGGGATGATATCCTGAGGGCCTAGGAAAATGGAAGGAGCAGGAGGGGTGGAAAAGAGGAATTAGATGCATAAGGTATTACACAGGTAAAATTTATATGTCTTCATAACTAACTGTAAATATCAGGTAAGGATATTTGGCAGATGAAGTATTAGACAATGGGGGAAGGGGAAAAACAGAATTTTAAGCTTTTACCATATTTTAGGAAATTTCTAGATGTTTTCATTTCTAGGTGTTCAATCATTCAAAAATATTTATTGAGGGGCGCCTGGGTGGCTCAATCATTGGGCGTCTGCCTTCGGCTCAGGGCATGATCCCGGCGTTCTGGGATCGAGCCCCACGTCAGGCTCCTCCGCTGGAAGCCTGCTTCTTCCTCTCCCACTCCCCCTGCTTGTGTTCCCTCTCTCTCTGGCTGTCTCTATCTCTGTCAAATAAATAAAAATCTTAAAAAAAAAACCCCAAACAAACAAAACCAAAAAAATAAAAAATTTATTGAGCACCTACTATGAGCCCACAGTGTCCTCTGTGTTTGGGATGTATTTGTGAACAAAGCAAAGATTCCTGCCCTGTATAGTTTATATTTTAAGATTGAATACAGATGATAAACAAGAAAAAGAAATAACAATAGCACATAAGTAAAATATATAGTACATTAGAAGTGAATGTTATTGACATTCTGTTTGCTTCTCTAAATTTATTTCATCTTTTCCTCTTCCTTCCCAGAGCTCTGAGAGTCTGACTTTTACAGATGAATCAAAGGCTCTGTTGTCTTCTGGCCTCCAGTTAAGTTCACCCAATAAGAAGAAATGAAAAGAGATCAGAGACTGGTAGGAGCATGAAAGTTTTTCTGTCTTCCTACTGGTCTAAGTGTTGATAATGGCTGGGCTTTCTAGCAACTGACGCAACCTCTGTAGAACTCCTATAGGTTTCTCAGGGTCAAGAAAACTGCTGTTCCTTCCCTTGCCCTTTTAGCCTAGAGTGGTGCCAGAATCCTGATGTTCTAGCTCCAGTATGCTTCACCATTATTAATTTTCCTTTTATTTGCCTAGTGACACCTCCAGTCTCCTTCATTTGATCATACCATTGGCTTTCTACCAACCTTGGCTGATGTTAACTGATAAAGGTTAAAAAAAAAATAAAGCATGGTAACAGAGATCAATATTGTCAGAAGTGAGAGGATAATTTGCAGTATTAAATAGGATGGTTAGTTGGGTTTTATTAAAAATGAGACATTTAAGCAAAAACTGGAAGGACATGAAGGCATTATTCAAGTGGATATCTGGGATAAGATCATTTCAGGCTTACTACAGGTAATGTGCTAAGAATGGTGTGTCCTGTTATGTTTAAGAAAACAAAAAGACAGTATGTCTGGAACACAGTGAATAAATTGGCTTGTATTAGTAGAATATCAAAGACCATACAGAAACTAGAAGCCAGTGTAAAAAATATGGCTTTGTTCTGAAACAAGGAGTCACTGCACAGTATTGAACAGAGGAGTGCCATGATCTGACATATTTTAATAGGATAGTTTTGCATACTAAGTTAAGAATAGCTGTAGGTAGGGGGAGGGGATTGCAGATTGGATTTGATCACAGTAGTCTTCTTGGAAGATGATAGTGACTTTAAACCCTGACGATATCAGAGAGGATGGTGCAAAGTGGTCAGAACCTGGATATACTTTGGTGTATGAGAGAACAAGAGGGGTAAAAGATGACTCCAAATTTTGTGTCTTAGCTTACTGGAAAGTGAACTTGTATCACTTCAGAGGCAGTGAGAGGGAAGATTATTTCAGTTTTGGACATGCAGAATTTGAGATGTATATTTGCTATCTCCAATCGGAAATCTCAAGTAGGCTGACAGATATATGATCTGGAATAATACATTGGGAGTCATTATGCAGATCTGCACTGTCCAACACAACAGCTTCTCGCCACGTGCACTGGCATATTGAAAGTGCTCAAGCAGCCTCACGAGGTTAGTGGTTACTGTATTGGATAATACACATATAGAATATTTCCACCATGGAAGAAAGTTCTGCTGGATAGTGCTGATCTAGGTGGTATTTCAAGTAATCATATTGGATGAAATCACCAAGGGAATAATAAGAGAAGAAAAGACTGAACTCTGGGGCAATCCAATATTAAGGAATTGGAGAGAGGAGATAGAAATGATAAAGATATGAAAAGGAATGGACAATGAAGTATAAGTCAAACCAAAAGTATCTGATGAAGGTTATCGTTTCCTCCTCATGACAAAATTAAGAGGCTTTAATTATTTTCGGCATTATTTAGGTGAGGAACCGAGGTTCAGAGAGTAAAAGCCTTTACATGCCTTTTATCACACACAGCTAGTATTGGAAGATTTGGGATTTGAGACAAGAAAGTGTGGAAATCCTTATTTGGGAGGGATCTAGTTGGCTGTGGATGTGATGATGGTGATTTCTCTTCAACCTTGACAGCTGATGTGTCCTCAGCAATAACATCTATTTTAGTGAATTCAAGGATTTGATTCAGGTCTCAAAGATTCATCCAATCATACAGGATGTAATATATTGACAAAAACAGCCTCTGATTATGACCAAGTTTCCATCATGACCTGTAATGCTTACTAAAAATAGTGTTTGCTTTTCTATTTCCAGTTTTATTGAGATACAATGGTTATATAGCATTGCATTCGTTTTAGGTGTAAATCATAATGATTTGACATGTATATATTGTGAAGTGATCACTACAAGTTAGTTAACATCTATCACCTTATATAGTTATATTTTTTCTTGTGATGAGAATTTTTATTTTATTTATTTATTTAAAGACAAATTTTTTTTTAAAGAGTTTTTATTTATTTGACAGAGAGAGAGACAGCCAGCGAGAGAGGGGACACAAGCAGGGGGAGTGGGAGAGGAAGAAGCTGGCTTCCAGTGGAGGAGCCTGATGTGGGGCTCGATCCCAGAATGCCAGGATCATGCCCTGAGCCAAAGGCAGACGCTTAATGACTGAGCCACCCAGGCGCCCCGTGATGAGAATTTTTAAAATGTACTCTTAGTAACTTTGAAATATATAGTACAGTATTATTAACTATGGTCACAATCCTGTACATTCCATCCTCAGAACGTATTCATCTTGTAACCAGAGGTTTGTACCTTTTGATTACATTCACCCATTGCCCCTCAGAACAACTCCAGCCCCCCGCCACTGGCAACTACCAATCTGTTTTCTCTATCTATTTGCAGTTTCCTGATGATGAGTGATGTTGAGCATTTTTACATGTACCTGTTGGCCATTTGTATGTCTTCTTTGGAAGGATGTCTACTCAATTCCTCTGCCATTTTTTTTTAAAGATGTATTTATTTATTTTAGAGAGAGAGAGAGCGAGAGGGTGAGGGGCAGAGGAAGAGAATCTCAGGCAGACTCCCCACTAAACACGGAGCCCAACGTGGCGCTCCATCCCACTACCCTGACATCATGACCTGGGCTGAAACCAAGAGCCAGACGCTCAACCAGCTGAGCCACACAGGCGTCCCTGTTTCTTTCTTTTCAAATGCAAACTACAGACAGATGCTGATTGATATCAACAGTGTAAAAATGGAATAAAGGGATGTAAAATTCCATTAGATTAAATAAAGAATATTGGCTTTCACGAAAAACTTTGGCATTTACGTTAAGGTAAAATGAAAACTATATGAACAAAGAAAAATATCATTTTATGGCAATTTCTTACTAAAAATTAATGTGCAACCTAATTTTCCCTTTTATCAGATTTGAAAAGCTGCAAGGTGAAAACCAATCTATTCCTACTTTGGTTTACTGTAATGGGCATATTGCTGATTATAAGTTGTGAATTTTCTATTAAATATCTTATCTGCCTTGCTGTATTGCACACTCATTACTCATTGTTTTTGTTTATCGTCTTATTTTCTAGAGACGAAGGGCAAGAAGAAATGCGAACAAGTCAAAATATTGAAAGGTCAAGTTTTCACACACACACACACACACACACACACACACACACACACACACTATTTCACTTTTCAGAATGCATTAGCCATTGTAACCCTGGTATCTCTTCCAACTTTCAGATGTCAAACTGATATTGTGCCATCTTCTCTCCTGGAGGCAATTTTTGAGATCATAAAAGTGTGCAAGGGACATGAGAATGGGGCCTAGATGATTTGGCATTGACAGAAGTTTCAGGTCATGGATACTGAGAAAGAACAAAAGCTGTGGTTTCACTGGCTGTTTGTTTTTGTAACACTTCGAGTATTAAAGCAGCAACATAAATTCTGGGTTGGTTTTGTTCTCTGTTGAAGTTTTGCTCTAGGGACTGAAGAATCTCTTTGTACAGCTGTGTAAATACTATGTTGCCATTTGGCACAAAGGGAGGTTGGTTTGAGAAACCTGCATTTGTGAAGAGTGGAATAAGCACAGAGACTAGAATGGGTGTGGGTTAGAAAGGAAGAGATAAGCAGGAGCTCCCCAGTCTGGGATTATTCTGTATAATTTGCAGTTATTCGCTGCTATTGTCTGCCCAGCATATTTTTATTTGGGTACTTGCTCTTTTTCTACCTAACAGTTTTGGTTAAGCTGTCAAGCATAGTACCCTGTCTTCTGTCCAACAGAGTATATACTAGTAGTCCAACAATTGTAAAATGACAGGCAATAAGAAAAAATGGGTGACTTTGTCTATACAAAATGTTTTTAAATGCATGAAAAAATTGTAAACCAAATCAAAGGCATTTGATAAGCTTGGAGAAAATATTTTTAATATATATTGCATATAAAGGATTAATATCCCTAATACATAATAAACTCTTAAAATTAGAGGGAAAATTTTTAAAAATCTAGTAGAAATTGGAAGAAGACATACATAGATCATTCACAATAAAAAGAGCCCTTAAACATGAAAAGGGTTCCAGTTTCTCCACATCCTTATTAATACTTGCTGTCTTGTTGTTTTAGTAATAGCCGACTTAACTGGTATGAGATGATATCTCACTGTGGTTTTGATTTGTCTTTCCCTGGTGATTAGTAATGTTGAACATCCTTTCATATATCTATTGGTCATTTCTGTGTCCTTTTTTGGAGAAATGTCTATTTAAGGTCTTTATTAGTTTTTGTTTGTTTGTTTTGCTGTTGAGTTATAGCAGTGAACCTGGAGAGATTATGCTAAGTGAAATAAACCAGTCACAATAGGACAAATACTGCATAATTCCACTTACATGAGGTGCCTAAAATAGTTAAACTTATAGAAGCAGAGTATAAAACAGTGGTGATCAGGGGCCAAGGGGAGGGAAAGATAAGCAGTTCTTCCATTGTTATAAAGTTTCAGACATGCAAGATGAATTAGTTTTAGAGGTCTGCTGTAGAGCATGACACCCGTAGTCAACAAAACTGGGGTGTGCACTTAAAAACTTAAGAGGGTCCTTATTATATTGAGTAGTCTTGGTGCGACACAAAATACAACACAGAACAAAACAAAATACCCAAAGGGGTACGAAGGAACTTTTGGACATGGCTATTACCATGATTGTAGTGATGGTTTCATGGTTATATGTGTATGTCCAAATTCATCAAATTGTATACATTAAATATGTGCAGGGGTTTTTTTTGTATCTCAATTATACTCAGTAAAGTTGTTTAAAACAATAACAATAAAACAAAAAAAATATAAAAAGGCATTCAACTTCAGGCATAATTAGAAAAATTAAAATAAAAATTACACAAATACCGTTTACCACCTTCTGTAATTGGTGAAAATTAAAAAGTATGACTTGATATGTTGGCAAGGCTGAAAAACAACCAGAATTGTCATATATTGTGGGTGGAAATGCAAATATATATAACTCTATTGGATGGGAATTTGGCAATATCTAACAAAGCTACATGCCTACTTGCCTCTTGACTCAATAATCCCACTTATAGGATTTACCTGAAGATACACCTCGAATAATATAAACATATAAATGCACAAGTTTATTCAATATTGTTTGGAATTGCAAACTATAGGACTTGAACTCAATGATTATACATAGGAAATTGGTTAAATGAACTATGATATTTAGACACAATGAGGCATAATGTGCCTGTAAAAAAATGAAGAAGATCTTTAAAACTGATATATAGCAACTTCCAGAATATATTATCAAGTTTTTAAAAAGCAAAAAAAAAGAAAATAATCCAGCATATATAATTAAGTGAAAATTAGTGTTTATACAAATGAATATGCTATCATTCGTGTAAGAAAAAAGGGAAAATAAAAAAAAATGTACACGTTTGTTTATTTGAGGAAGAAGAAACATGGAAGATATAAAGCAAAAACTAAAGATAAAAACCGTATATTATAGGAAATAAGTGATAGTGGAGTGGACAATTGGAATAGGGTAGGAGGGGTGAGGGTAACACTTCTCTGAATATACCTTCCCATTTAGTTTTGACTTTCAGAAACACACAATGCTTCATATACTCAAAAATAGATTATTAAAATTAACATGGCTACAAGAAAGCCAACGTGGAAAACAAATAGAAACAAATGAACCTAAATCTGTATTACAATAAATAGCATAACCACAGTGAGGGGGAGAAGGGGAAGAAGAGAATTAACCTAAGAAATTTTGAAAAACAGAATTTTTACTATATTCTGAGGCTAAAGATAAAAAGCATTAAACACACATGTTGAACTCGAGTTAGTAGCTGAGGTTTTCACAGGTGTATAGATTAGCAATTCTGAAGCTATTTTGTGTGTATTCCAGATTAAGCAAGTAAGTAAATACACTGTGCACCATGACAGCCAGATTTTTTCACTGTCCAAAAGAGGAGTTACAATAAAGGAAAGGTGAAATGCTAGAATAAATCTTGTTGCTGTCAGAGCCCTTCAGCGGAAGACCACCAAGAACACAGCTGTAGTTGACACGTTAGGTTTGTTATTCATTGCAGTAAAGGAGAACACACACCGGCGGGAACCAAGAAGTGTTTCAGAGAATTTTTAAAGAGAACCAATCATAAGATTTTGGCTTTTTTGGGGAGTGAACTGAATGAAAGTCTAAGGAAGTGGGGGTTCCCTCTAGGTTGAATGCTGTCAGAGAGTGGGGCAATTCAGTCTTTGGGTATCTCAATAATTGTATTTATAGGGAAGGTAGACAGAATGGGAATAATACTATAAACAGAAAAGAAGTACCAACCATTTATTTCAGCCTGGAGAGAGGGATATTTGATATTTGGTGGGTGGCACAGTGACCTTGTTTTTGTCTGTGTTAAAAAAATTATGAAGTCGTCTTGTTTTCTCTTACTTTATCAGTTACCTGTTTTGATGTTGATATTCCGTATTTATATTCAAAAGAATAATATGACCTAGCTGTGAGTGCTGGGCCCTTTTTAGTAGATTAGAACTGGAGGAATTGGCATGAACTCATGATTCATTGCACATCAATATATATTTCTTAGCTCTGCCAGTGAAAGGATCTAGAAGCAATAACACACCAGTACGAATGAGCACATCTCTCAACCACATCTCAGTTGCTAAACATTGGTCTCCAACAAAAGAGACAAGAACTCCTTGGAGAACTAGCTGGTTCTGTGGCTGAAGCAGAGAAATTACATGATGAAACCAGAATATATTGTGGTGCCAGAAAGTAAGGAAGTGTTTAGAAAATGATTGGGACATATCAAAAAGACACAAAAGCCAACTTCAAAGGGATTAACAGTGGCCAAATCAGTGGCAATGTAAGCAAAAAATGAATAATATTAGTGAAGGATTTTAATCCATGTGGTAAAACAAGAAAGTATGAATACTTACGGATAGAAACAAATAATTGAATAAATAAATCAAGAGAGAAGAGAAACTTCTTTATATAATTTAGTCTAAAATAATAAATGTAGAAAGAATGATAGCAATAGAAATATTACAAAAGGATTGTTTCAGATAAGAATCATCAATAAATGCTAAAATCAGTAATGAGAAATAGGATATTTACAGTCTCAAAGTATCTCCCCATAAGATATAATGGGAAAAGTGTAGCTTTATAGTGGAGAACCATGGAAGACTATACCAGGGATGAATACATTCACATCATGTGTCTCCTAATACGACACACTGCAAAGGACACATGTCACTTCAAAGTGTATAAACTCAGTTCAATAGTGAGGAAATAGTAGACACATCCAAACTGAAGAACATCCTACAAAATAATTGGTTAGTACTCTTTGAATATGTCAAGTTCATGAAAGACAAAGGAAGAATGAAGACCTTGTCCAGATTAAAGTAGACCAAGAAGATTAGATGACTAAATGCATGCCTTCCTGGATTATTTTGGAGGATAAAAAGGATACTAGTTATCAATTAGCAAAATAATACTATTTTCTCAGTATATTTTTGATTATTAATATTCTTTAAAATATTTTATTTATTTATTTGACAGAAAAAGAAAAAGAGAGCACAAGCAGGGTGGGGGGGAAAGGACAGAGGCAGAGGGAGAAGCAGGCTCCCCCCTGAGCAGGGAGCCTGATGCGGGACTCGATCCCAGGACCCTGGGATCATGGCCTGAACCAAAGGCAGATGCTGGACTAATTGAGCCACCCAGGTGCCCCAAGGTCCAATTAATTTAATAAGCTTTTTAGTCTCCATAATAAATCATGTAAAAGTTTGTTATATATATAATTTTTAATAATATATACTACATAACATTTCAGTTTAAACATCAGTAATGCTTTTGAGTTTAAGCTATTGTGAAACTGGAAAAAATCAACACCCATCAGACTCTAAGTGTTGACAATCTTTTTTCTTTATATAGAAACTATATTCCTATATTAGAAATAGATCACACCATTTTCCAGTCTGAAATTATAAGCCAGTATACTGCCAGACATTTCTCAATGGATAAACTGAAAGGTAACCACATTTGTATAATTTTATGTGCTATAAGCTTGACAGATTTGAGTGGACTGTTTTGTTTTCTAAGAAATGATTGTACTCTTATCTTTAAGATACACAGCTCTTTACTCTAAACTGTTTTTTAAAGGATTTGCACTGGAACAGCGACTGCATCTGTAAAATGTATAGGGAGCAAGGCCAGGTTTGTTTAATATCTTATATGCTCTTCAGCTACTTAGAAAGGCAGAGAATGTATTTTTCCATGTGTCTTTTGGCTTATGAATGTCTCACCATTGTGACTTTATATGCGGCTGTTTATAAACATTTTCGTGTGTGTATGTGGATGTGTATATTTAAGACAACACAGATGTTTGCGTGTTGCTACAGAAACATAATGTTGTGCTGTCTTACATTATTAGGCGTTAGCCTCTGCATTTGCATTCTTATTTTCACAGCTGAACTTGTGATGGAGAAGAGTTGCATGAGGCTGGAGGGACAAGACGCATCCTTGTGCAAAATGAAGAAATGGTAAAATTGCAAAGGTTTACATTGATGTTCACAACACTTAATTCTTTCGACTCTAAATCAGAGTCATAAATTTCTTATTACTTGAAGAGTTTGAGAACGTTCGATATGCCTTTTTTCCCCCTCCCCGTGTATAGTTTGGTCTTGACATTAGCTGAAAAATAAACCAAAATAAGCTGTTGTCTTCTTTGTCGAAGTGTCCTTACATCCTCTCTCCAAGAGGGTATGAAACCTAATTCCTTTGTACGAAGCAAATCACAACACTGAAAAATAAAACATCCAGTCAGCGTATGACACCTAATAGCCCAGTGATAGGCTGCAAAGGGAATTTTATAGACTTGAAATTTCTTCCCATTCTGAAGAATGTATTTAAGAAAGGAGCCTTCCGGGCAGTTGCAGAGATAAGATCAAAACCATCTCCAGGCCTCCTGAAAGTTTTAGTGACCTGAGAAGTTTTCTTAGCTTTTCTGGTGGTATTAGTGTTTCAGCAACACGATGCTTGGAAGCTTCACTGACCCAGAGACCTAGGAGGCCAGATTCAGGGATTACATTTTCATTTTTATTAAAAGTACTCTATTTTTTTCAGAGCCTATCTGAATCTTTGTGTGCTGGATGATCTCAGCAGATTGAAGCTTTCTAGAAGGGTTTTGCTGAGGAAGAGGGTTGAGATATCTATTTTCACCACAATCAGTGTTTACAAGGATGTTGATTTTCTTCCGAAGCCTTAACAGTCATCTCTACTTAACTTAGCGGGAAGAAAATACCACCACCTCATCCCTAGTGCAGAAATTAATTTGAAATGGGAAAACTTTCTCTTCTATAATGAGAAAAGAGAATTAAACATAAATATCTCTGGGATGGGGACCATTTTGATTCAAATTCATGCCAAGATAGAAAAGATCTTTTCCCAAGAGCAGTTTCTGATGGATGGAAGAAGAGTAAAGAGAAGAGAGGGACACTTGATGGAAGAAGGACAAAACGTCATAAAATTGGGAGAAATAGAAATGGGCTGAGAGGCTGGAGTGCTCACAAGACAGCTTTGATGACAATTTGATATATGGGTAGCCTGGCCTTTGCACACTGCTTACCCTTAAAGCTGGTTATCAGCTTTGTGGCTGTATCCATGGCTGTTTTTTTAAAAAAATATTAGCCTTGTAAAATAGTGTTAGATTGGGTTGACTATGGTAGGGTTTTTCCCCCCACATAGAAATTGGACACATTTTCTTTTTTTTAAGATTTTATTTATTTATTTGACAGACAGCCAGGGAGAGAGGGAACACAAGCAGGGGGAGTGGGAGAGGAAGAAGCAGGCTCCCAGCAGAGCAGGGAGCCCGATGCAGGGCTCGATCCCAGGACCCTGTGATCACGCCCTGAGCCGAAGGCAGACACTTAACGACTGAGCCACCCAGGTGCCCCCTGGACACATTTTTTAATAATTGTGCTTGAAGACACAATTCTTCTAAGTACTTCTTTCTGCTTGAATTTGCCCTTCCTTAGACAGTAACACATACAATGCTTAGAAAATTCAAGTTTCAGCTGACATGGCAATTGACTAATTATACTTAAAGATGGGGATCATGATTCTTTTAGACCGATGAGAGCTACTTGGAAAGAATGGAAAATTCCAGGAATCAATTAATGTGTATGAGAAACATAAGAATAAAAAACGTATTTTTGAATTGTTACATAAAATACAATGGGCTTAGTCCTCTTGGTGAGCAAGTCTTTATTCACAGTGTCATTTACATGTGATGATTAACCTTACATCACTTACAATTCTCCTCTCTTAGAGACTTTTTTACAATTAAGCAGTCAAGTGACTTTTCCTTTTAGGGGAATAGAAATCATGGAGCCTTGAGCCTGTGCTAGAGTTTCTCACCAGCTTCCCTTAAAGGAACCTTCACCTCAACAAAGCAACGGCTACTGTCTGTATGGAGTCACTCTCTGTGAATTTGTACACATTTTAAAGTGCACAAGGCACTGCTCACTGATCAGCTTTGTCCACTTTCCTAGGAGTCCTTAGCCAGCTGCTTAAGATGCTGATAATGGAAGGAAATCATTCCACAATCTTTTTGAGTGTTCGCTATTTTTTTTTAAAGATTTTATTTATTTATTTGAGAGAGAGAGAGAGAGAAACAGTGAGAGAGAGCACAAGCGGGGAGGAGGGGCAGAGGGAGAGGGAGAAGCAGGCTCCCCGCTGACCAGGGAGTCCCATGTGGGGCTCCATCCCAGGACCCAGGGATCATGACCTGAGCCAAAGGCAGACGCTTAACCAACTGAGCCACCCACGTGCCCCTGAGCATCCGCTATTTTTAAGGCACTACACTAGATGTCCAAAAATAGAATATTCTTGTTTTTTGAAAGTTGGGAGGGAAGGTTAGTTAAAGTATTCGTAAATAAATTGGATATATAAGCTTAACATGACACAGAAAGACCAGGTATTTACTGAGCATCTACTATGTACTATACACTCTGCTATGTGCTGTGTGTGATAAAAAGGAGTAGAGTCCATGACCTACCCAGAAAAATGATGCATGCATACATGAAACACAGACTGGTATGAACCAAAATAAGTGAGCAGAATCTAATGAGAGGACCTCAGAGAGCTTGATGTATGGGAAGTATTTAACAAATATTTAGTGATTGTTTATAGATGACTAGGGGTAATTAAGGACTATGAAGTGTTTTGGCTGGTGCTTTAAGAAAGATGGTCTGGTAGAGTAGGAAAGGAGGAAACACTCTAGGTAGGGCAGGGATATGAGCAAAGGTAAGGAATTGGCTATATACTGGCATGACTACAAAGGAGAGGCTAAGGGAAAAAATATGAGTTGAGGGCATGAATGAGACTTAAAAGTGAGATAACATGTTCACGGTTGTTCATCTAAAAATAAATGGGGCTGGGATTTGAACCTGGGAAGTCTGACCCTGACTCCCCAGGGTGGGAGGCAAGATTGCACACATCAGAATTGTAGTAGCCTTGGATTTGGGCACAGTACTTTGACTTTCATTTTGAGATACCAGGGGATTCGTTGAGTATTATTTTCTTATATTTCTGCTATGGATATTAACAGCTGCTTTAATATTGGAACAGAAAACTCCAAATGCAGAGAACTCTGTTTTCTGAAATAAGGTCTTGTATGTGAACCCAGGTATTGAAAAGAAAATTTTTAACTTTTGAAATTCTAATACTCTGATATATGATAATATACAATTCTACACTGTTACTTGGTTTCTGCTGAAGATCCTACAGGTTTATAAAAGGAATGTTTTCAAGCTGAGATATAACTTGTTTGAGATTCTTAATATGTGAAAACCTTATTTCTAGATTTTTAGATTTTTAAATAAACCTAATAAGTGAGTGTTAGGGATTGATTTGTGCCCCCCTCCCACTCCCCCCTTCATATGTTGAAGCCCTAACTCCCAATAGGATGTATTTGGACATAGGGTCTTTAAGGAGGCAATAAAGTCTGAATGAGGTCTTAAGGATGGGGCTCTAATTCGATAGGATTTGGTGTCCTTATAAGAGCCTACTCCCTCTCAGTTCTTGCATGTGGGAGAAAGGGAAAGTGAGAAGGTGGCTGTCTGCAAGCCAGGAAGAGCACTCTCACCAGAAACCAACCCTGACGTTGTCTTGGTCTTGGACTTGTGACCTCCAGACCTGCAAGAAAATAAATGTCTGATATTTCCGCTACTCAGGCTGCAGGATTATACTATGGCAGTCCTTATTTGACTAAGACAGTGAGTATTTGTGTGGGGAAAAATGGAGGAAGAAAACAGAATCCTACCTCTGAAATTAATAAAAAGAAACTGAGGGGATATATAGTATACCTAGAAATATGTTATCGCCTAAGGAGGCATTGTGAGGTCTTAACATGGAAAGCACATCTTCATAGGCTGTCTAGATTGACATACTATGAAATATCAGGAAGTAAGCGAGTGGGCCTTCTTGGAAAGAGAACCCGGCATGAAAATTATGGATGGTGTCACAGGGGTTACATATGTTTAAAAATAAATGTATTTGGTGCCAATGAGAAATACTGAAAACTACTGGCCATTTTTTTTCACTCCGCTGTAGTTTATTAACACAAGCTTTAATTAACTCTGTTGACAGTATTATTTTTCTCTTGCAGCAGCTGACTAAAAATCTAGGGCAAATTCTAGCAATAATTGTGTTGAATCTCTTCAGGGAAAAAGTGAGAGCAATAATTCTTATTAAACTTTCCAATGGTTTGTGTTAGCAGATTTTTTTTTCTAAGACTGAATATTTTCACTTTTTGTTCATTTGAAAGCAAGCAAACTAGAGTTGTCTGAACTGGAAGAAAAGTTTCACTTTTCACAGGGAGAACTTAAAAAGATAGAAATTATTTTGAAGAAGATGCAAATTTTTCGGTATCCGTGTGTCTAAGTTTACTCAGTAGCTCCGTGTTGGACGATGTGGCATCTTTTCTGTCCCTGTGTTCAGAAATACTG
The DNA here is from genome assembly GCF_024610735.1 of Ursus americanus. NCBI lineage: Eukaryota > Metazoa > Chordata > Mammalia > Carnivora > Ursidae > Ursus > Ursus americanus. The sequence continues at coordinate 24,219,849 of NC_142133.1, forward strand.
AAACTGTGCCTCGGCACTGCAATGAGGAGATGGTAACTTCTGCTTTTCCATATTTTTCAAAAACTCTGGGAAAAAAATCAAGGCCATGCCCATATTTAATAAAAGGCTTTTAAAATTCTTTCCAGATTCACATAAACCCATCTCAATACTTGGATTCTCTTGCAAAGATATTGAGAATTGAACTTTTGGCTCTATGATATATATGATACATAAATTTACACAAATTTATAGATATATACAGTATTGATGATGAAAGTGTTATGAGAAGACTGATGAATGTTTTCCAGATAGACCTCCTGCAGAGGGGGCATTTGATATGGCTTTCTAAGAATGAATAGGATTTCCAACAGGTACTTTTGGGAACAGGAATATTTTCAACGCACAATTGCCGAAATGAACGAAAGAGCAAAGTGAAGGCTGTGTGGTGGGATGTCTGCAGGGGAAATCATGGAATTGGTTGTGTAGGAATTTAGCAAAGGGTGTGTTCTGAGTGAAGAAAATGGAAATGGGTTGGAACTAGTGAAAGATGAAGAGGCCTTACTTTTGGAAACTCATTCTCTGAGGCAGCAATTTCCAAGCAAACTCCAAGGAAGTTTGCTTCCCAGTCCTCATTTTCAGAGATTCTGATTTTTCTGTATGGGATAGAGCCTAGAATTTTTCTCCTAACAATGACAAATTCAGGTGATGTAGCTGGTCTCCATACAACTTTTTAAGAACACTGATTTAGGTCTTGTAATACACTGTCACATACCTGTAGTTTCTACTAAATACAAATGTATGGAAAAATGACAATAAATAGTCTACCTCCACTACTGCCCAATATTATTGCCAAATAATATTCACTCATTTATGTGTACAACAGGTTCTGTCCAGGAGCTAGAGCTGTATTAGGGGACGAAACAAAGTGCCTGTAAGCACAGAGCTTGTGTTCTAGTTGGAAGTGAGGTAGAGACCATATTGTACTTTGTATTTTTGCTGTAAAAAAATAAGAACAAGAATAGGAGACATATTGTGCGAAGGGGTTTTATCATAGCAGTAATCAGGAAGAAGTTCTCTGATAATGTGATATTTGAGCGGAGTCCTGAAGGACTTGGGGAGGGAGTCTATTTGAGAAAGTACACTTCAGGCCAAATTCCCTGAGGTGGAATTTGTGGAGGAAGAACAAGAGCCCAGCGTGGCCAAAGAAGAGGGAAGAGGAGAGGAGCTAAAGCAAAGCAGTTTAAAGAGGAAGGTGTGATATTTTATGACATGGTAAGGCATTTGCTTGTATTTTTAGAATGGGAAGAGGATTTTGAGCAAATGATTTGTACATACAAGTTATCACTCAGGCTGCTCTGGAGAGAGGGGACTGTTGAGAAAAGCGTTGAGAGGTGAGAGGTGATGGTGGCCTATACCAGGTTGGACAAGTATAGGATGGCTATGGTGATACTTACCCCATTATATGATGTACATCTTCGAAGATGTTTAAGGAATTCTATGGTGTTTTCCAATACCAACAACCAATTCTCTGATTCTGAGGACATGAACCAGATGCCCTACAGTTCAGTTCGATTCTGGCACTAACTATTCAGAGTTTTAGTGTCAGACACCACAAGTTTAAGGACTCAGTCCCGCAAGACTACCCTCACTTCAAATGTCAATCACAAGTATTAGGTCCTCAGGTTTCCACACTCTGTCCAACTTGGCTGTAAATTGGGGGTTCTCATAACCCCCGTCAGGTTCAATAATTTGCTAGAATGGTTCACAGAACTCAGAAAAACAGTTTACTTATTATTACTGGTTTATTAGAAGGGACATAACTTTGAAACAGCCAAATGGAAGAGATGCATAGGGCAAAGTATGGGAAGAATGTACAAAGCTTCCATGACTTCTCCTTTCCATGCTTCCTTCCTAGCATCTGGATGTTTCCCCAACCTGGAAGTTCTGTGTACTTTATCACTTAGGGTTTTTTTAAAAAAAATATATTTGTATTTTTTAAATTTTAATTTCAGTATAGTTAACATATGCTGTTTAGGGTTTCTTATGGAGCTTCTATTATATAGGCATGACTGATTAGGGCCATCAATCTCCAGCTCCCTATCCCTCCCCAGAAGCCTGAGGGTAGGGCTGAAAGTTATAATCCTCTAAACACATGATTGGGTTTGCTGGCAACCATCCCCTTTCTAAAGCTGTCTGGAGGGGCGCTACCAAGAGTTACTCATTAACTGGTTGAAAGGGGCTTGTTCTGAATAACAAAAGTTGTTCTTATCACCCCTATCATTCAGTAAATTCCAAGAATTTTAGAAACTCTGTCAGGAACCGGGGACAAAGACTGAATGTGCATTTACCACAAGTACAAATAATGCTTAGATTTTTGTGTTAGCTACAGGTCAGCCAGCTTTAGGGATACATTTCTTTAAGTATTACTTTTGACACCCACGATCCATGCTTTATTGATGCCTACGTATCAAAGAAAAGGAAAGCTTTTAACGTTCCTATAAAAGGATATTTATTACTTCTATAATTTAAAATAATGGGAAATATCCATCAGGAAATATCATATTTATCCTAAATCCTTCTTGCTGAAATGCAATCTATTTGCTTTCTCTAGTACCATATGCTTGTTTAACAGCATATAATGAAATAGCTTCAAAATTATGTTAAGATTTCAGCCCTTTAAATTAGCGAGTTCTCTTTATGGAATTAATGTCAGTGCCAATTAAATTAGAGAAGATGTCTCAAAATTATGAAGGTTAAAAATCACCAAAGGAAATGAAGATAGCCAATAACATTGATAAAACATGAAGGGTGGTTTGATTTAACTATACATGAATGGCCATTGAAAATTAGTGCTTTTCAATAACGGCATAGGAAATTAACTTATTTGTGTGTTGTTAAATTCTTTCCACAAATGAGAGAACTGACATATATTTTAGTGGTAGAGATAGGTAAGTTTTTATTTTAAGACTGAGGGAATGTATAGAAATAAAGGCAATCATATACTTCTAAATAAAGAGTACTTTAAATACTTCTAATAAAGGAATGCATTTGCCAATGATAATGATTTCAGTCATTTTGAGAAACTATGATACAGTGTTCACCACGTTGAAAATGAAACATCCAGCTGGGCATTATCTATATCCACTGATACGCTGCAAAGATTTAATATGACACTTGTAGAACATTTAAGAATTTATGAAAGAAAAAAGTGGGAAGGTTTTGAAGTGAGGCAAAATAGCAATGAATAGTCTCTTCCTCAGGGTAATAAATCCGAAAGAGAAGAACCTAACGAGATGTGGATGCACTGATAGGTTTCAGTTGCGGGAGCCGCCGGGCGGAGCAGTGGAGACAGCAGGGCTAGAGAGGCTTCCCCCTGGAAGCCCGTGGCTGAGAACGCCCAGCGGGGAGCTGGCGGGGGCAACTTCCGGTCCAGCTCTCCTACTTCCAGCTGGGGCGCTGAGCGTGTGGGAGTTGAGCCCAGTTGATCAGAAAGGTCGCAGAAGAGCCGCTCGCCCTCTTCGCCCCTGTGCTGTGCTCGTTGCTGTTCCAGCTTGTCTTCTCTATCACTAAACCCTGTCGGCCGGGCTGGCCAAAGAAGCAAGAGAGAAAGTGGCGCTTTTGCCACAGCTGGCATGGATCCGGGACGTAGTCGGAGGCTGATATTTGGGTATGTCTGACTGAGAGCATGAGGGGCCTTCACACTTCACATCGCCCTTTCTACGAATTACAACATACAAGCAACTATACCTGGATTTTCCCGAGCAATTTATTTCCCCAAAGAAGTTGCCACTGATTAGGGCCAAGTATAGAGGCTGCTTGCTTTTCTACTCCCCCCCGCAATATAAAAGTATAGATTTATATTTTTTTGTGGGTAAAAAGTACCTATAATTCTTAATCTATTTAATATGCAGTAAAAGCTTGGTTATAAGGAGCATAATAAAGGGTGAATATAGTTAAGAGGTCAGGGTCTGGAGTCTGACTGCTGGGATTTTAATCGTAGTTCTACAGTTTATTAACTGTGTAACTTTAGGGAGTGTTCCGGACTGAATGTTTGTGACCTCTCAAAATACGTATGTTAAAGCCGTAATTCCCCGTGTGGCTGTATTTGAAGATGGGACCTCTAAGGAAGTTACTAAATTTAAATGAAGTCATACGGTGAGGCTCTGATCCAACAGGATTAGTATCCATATGTCCAGAGAGTTTCCTTTTCTCTTCCTTCTCCCCCTTTTCCCTTCACAGAGCAAGGGCGGTGGGAGGATGCCAAGTCAGGACGAGAGCCCTGCCTGAGACTGAATCAGCTGGAAACTTGATCTTGGACTTCTGGCTTCCAAAACTGTAAGAAAATAAATTTCTCTTGTGTAAGTCACCCAATCTGTGGCATTTTGTTACAGCAGCCTGAGAAGACTAATACAGGGAAATTACTTAATTCTCTGTACCTTGGTTTTCTTATTGTAAAATGAAGATAGCAAATAGGCCCACTTCCTAGTGTTGCTTTGATGAGCTGAGTGTAATAATCTCAACTAATGTTAGTAACATATCATAATGATTGAGTATACAATTTATTGTTTTCTATATGTATCTGGAAGAGAATCAGCTCATTGTATTTGGAGAATGAATCATTTTTTAAAAAAACTAAGTGCATTACGTGTATTTATATTGTGTGTAGAAGAATCAGTGTGAGCCTGAGAAAGATTTAAAGTTATGGCAAAGAATGCTAAATACAGAAGTCTGTGAAATGTAAGAAGAGTAAATTAAACAAAGTTTTTTATATGAATTTTGGCTTTTTATGAAGGTGTGACTCAAATGGGACTAGACTTAGAGCGATGAATATTGTTTTTAAGTTTTCGAAGCTCCTCAAAATGTACTCCAAATAACTACTTGCAAATTGTTAGTTTGAGATCTTATTTCAAACAGTAATAACAAGAAAAAACAAAAAGCATTCAGACTATATGGTTGATTTAATTATTTTAGCCCCAAACTTCAACGTGAAGTTTTGACTGCATGAAACTATTTGCAACCAGTTTGATTTTTTTTTTCTTTCTTGTTTTCTTTCTTTTTTGGATGAGTTGTTATTTCAGTGTTTTGGAGACATAAAGCTAGTCAATTTAGTAAAGCAAAGGTCAAGCTAATTATTTGTTGTTATAAAAGAGGAAACGAGTAACTGATTTAATGAATTTTGTATTTTTTAAACTGGTAATCCTTGTGAGTTTTAGATAAAACATTAATGAAATCAGAATTTCTTTTCCTACTATTTGGCAAATTGCTTACTGCATTAGTGCCTTAATAAAATCTTTGGGACCCAGAATTGAAAGCGGATGTGCTTGTGGGGCAGTGGATGGGAATGGTGGGTGAGGAGGAATATGGAGGTTAAACCAATTATCTTCAGTCATTTGACTGATTGACCTAACAAATTTCCTACTGTTCCTAAAAACATTTCTAGTTTGTTGCTGATGCTTTTAAGGGGAGGATGCAATTCTTATAAGAAAATAAGAAACCAAGGATGGGAAAGAGTATTGATCAAAAATGAGAGATAAGGTAGGGAAAACAGATTTTTTTGAAAAAAATCTTTTAAAAATCATTCTTCTCCCTCTTAATTAACAAGTCTGATTAGTTAGAGGAAGAAGAAGGTGGGAGAGAGAGGGTGAATACAGAATTTCAGCGTCATCAATAAAGTGTGCCCTCATTGCATATTTTACCATAATTCTGTAAAACTGGGGCTTAGTAGCAAAAAATTCTATAATGGATCATAAATATAATAGTATTTTCTTAGTATAAATTGTATTCTCATGGTGCTTATAATAGAATAATAAAGTCTTTGAATAAGCACTAGAAAAATCATAAATATAAAACCAAGTAATGAAAACCTGTAGTTTAAAATAAAACACTTTACAGCACTCTAATTTGTTTGGTATCGTAATTAAATTATCTGAACTTAGTATTGTAAGTTCAGTGTGTAATTAGATAATTCCTTTGCCTAAGAAAAAGGGCAAAGAAAAAAAGCACTTAAAAAGTGCTTTCTCACTTAAGTTATGAATAAGAAAATATTAATGTGCTTCATGTCCATTTTATTAAGTGGTGCATAGGCAGCGGCAGAGAGGAGACTAGAAAACTTTAACAAGAATGCATGCTAAAAAGTGATATAAAAGTTGTTTTGTATTGAATTCCCACCTGAAAATTTCAGAGAGAGAATAGAATATATCCAGTTTTTAAATACTACATTAGAAATAGTTTTATTTGATAGAAAGTAATGAAAAGACAACATTTCTTGGTAACCTAAGAGAGTATATTTGATTGCAAGCTTTCAGTATCTGTAAGTGCCATTTGCAGATGACATTGTTTCCTAGGCAAAGCAAAGTATGTCATTGGGAAAACTATTAAAACTAAGAACATTGGTAAAGTGGCCACTTTCAAAATAAATACTATAAATAAGTGGTTTTATCAGTAATAAACATCAAAAAGAACAAAAAATTACACTAAAATGGTAACATATGAAATTTCTAGGAATAATCTCAGTAAAAAATGTGTAAGACTGTATGAACAAATTTAAAACCTCATGGAGGAAATAACTAAAAGACTATTTTTTTCCTTTTTGTATCTCTAATAGTATAAATTTGCTGGATACATAGTAGGCCATGAAATATATGTTGAACAACTAATGAATCAACCTTGTGGATATGTAGAATATAGCATGGGAAATGCTTTCATGGTGTAAAAATATTGCAGTGTTGACATTCAGCGTGTGTGCATATATATAAAATATGTACGTATATATGTTTTTGTTTAATGTATATATCCTGAATGTCAACATGGCAATATTTTATATTTATACGTTCTATGTAGATGTTTATTTAATATAAAAATGAATATTCTTCTCAATATTGCATCTAGTATCGTATATAACAGAGATAATAGAAGCTTGTCATTCTAGTATTTAATCAGAATGTCAAGGGTTACAGATTTATTCTTTTATATTTACTTATTTTACTCCTAAATTTTAATGCCTAGTTGTTATGTACTCTGTTTTCTGCATATATAAGGCCAAAATGTTCAGTTACTAAAACCAAACACACACACTTGCATATACATGCATACACACACACACACACAAACACACACAGTAGTTAACCAGCCAAACAGAGAATAAAACCTAGTGTCCCAGTTCAAATCAATATCTCATTTCACCCATCCTCCTACCCACCCATTGATTCATTAATCCATCAACCTATTGATCCATTGGTTCATCCATCCTTTATGCATACATATAATAAAGTTTATTGATCTTATAAACTGCTATCATTAACCTTTTCAACCAAGGAAACAAAAAGTAACCAGAGAGAGTTGGAAAAATGGAAGAGTATTGCCATGTAAGTCTAGGAAAGGCAGAGTTTCAAGGAATTGGGAGGAATCCATTGGGATCATATAGAGAGATTGTGTTTTGATAGTATTCTATTGGATTCATCGCTTAGGATGCTACTGATGAATTTCAAGATAGCAATTTCAGTAGGTTCATCAAGTGCAAGCCGAATTCAGTTGTACTTAAGGTAAGTGGGATGAGGTGGAAGTAAGGAGATGAAGATGTGTCATCCTTAATCGGTACTGCCCTTATAACTGGGAAAGTGCGGCCTCTGCCCTCAGAACTGTATTGTAAAAGAACATACGTATCACAAGCACACACTTTCACAAGCTTATTAAAGGACATGTGGGCAGTGCCGTTAATCAGGGATTTGGAATTTAGTGCTCTCATAGCATAGGCAATGAACCTAAACATCCTCTTCTGTGATAGACCATTCAGTCTCCAGGGAAATGCTTCTCTTCATCTCTTGCACTTTGTGCTTGTAGCCAAAAGTGACAGTGTCTGAATGCCATGAAGATTTGTGTGTCAGGCCATTGTCAAAATCATAGATGGATATACCTTCAAAGTACAGGACTGATCTGAGCAGGTGGTTAGGTAAAAGAAAATAAAAAAATATTAATTAACTTGTCAAATTCTTTCTCTCACAAAGTATCATTCCTAGCAATTCTGAACATCTGTAGTCTCTGTTCCTCTGTGTTCTAATTCCTGGTTCTGAAGGCACTCAAAGATAGTACACAATTTGCAGCATTTGCATGGCAGCTAAGAAGTGGTTTGTAATATTAAATCACATTACTATAATGATTAATTTTTTTGCTTTAATTTACATGTTTGATGAAAATACATGGAAAATTTGGATGCTTTGAATACAGTGACATTTTATATTTTAACTCTGAGGTCATTCCAATCAGTAGAACAAAAATAACATTATAATATTGCTTATAAAAATAATTTGATTTTTGATGAAATAAAGGGAAAAATATGTTGGAATATAATTTGTGAATTAGACATGCCTTTGTTTATTACATGGCCAAACACTGCTGCCTCAAAAGAGAACACTCAGATATACACAATATTGATTAAATTCAATCATCTTTGACATTTTACCTAATTTCAGTCACATAAAAATATGGTTTTATACATATTTTTCCATTTCTAAAAAAATAAGGTAGCTTTATCAAAGCAGAAGAAAAATATTTTTATTTAACACTGTGTTAGCTTGGTTTGTAATTTTTAAGTATTCAGACATGTGGCATGTGGGCTTCATTTGTATTCTTGCTTTGGGCCTTGCAAGTTGTAGGAGTGGGTCTAATGTGATTACATTCTTGGACATTTGTCCACTTACAGAGTTTCTTAAGATAAATTTATAGAACAGAATTACAAAGTCAAAGAGAAAGCATTGTTTTATGAGCATTTAGATCTGTGATGATTTTCTAGCAAAGACACCTTTAATAAATGAAAATACTGTTTATTGAGTACCTTTCACTCTCCTTCTACCAGAACATCCCTCTTGATTTTGTTACTGAATCTGTAAGTTATTGTAGTGCTGAAAAGTTTTGCAGATCTCTTCCACAGACTCTGTAGAGACCGAGAGGAAATGAGAGGAGACCTGGGGAAGTGGGCAGGACAGCTGGAAGATGCTTTCTTTGGACTCAGGTTTTATCAGTGGTCTCTGTGCTGCAGTTTAGTTGAGATCCAGGAATCCCTTAGCCTGGAAATTTGGTTGTGGGCCAAAATTTTTTTCAAAACAAATAGCATTTTAAAAAACTATACAAAAGTATGTTTTTGTGACAAAATATAAATCAGAAATTTTAGGAAGTATGGAGAGATGATAATTACCTACAGTCCTATACCTAGAGAAAAATTGCTGTAGTATTTGTGTGTATATATATATTTCAGACTTATGTAATGTAAATATGTATGTGTATTTGTGTGTGTGTGTGTGTATATTTTAAATTTTACCCCCCACTTAATATACTGTGAACATATATCCATGTCAATACATATCTAGGATTGCATTTCATTGATACATGCATATACCTTAATATATTCATTTTTGATTTATATCACCTTCTTAGATATCTAAGATGTTTTACTTCCATAAATAATGTCAAGATAAACATCTTTGTACATAAATCTTTAGAATTTTATCCATTTATTACTATTTTAAAGCATTTTCAGCAAAGTGGAATTACTGATTTTAAAATAAATGTACTTTAAAGCTTTTGATAGACATTGTCAAATAACTCTCCACAAAGGGTATATGTATTTTACCCTGCAGTATGTGAAGGAGATTAATTGGCTAATTCACTGTCATTCTTTTTTACCCTTTACCAATCTCAGTGGCAATCCAAAATAATTTTTGTTTTACTGTGTATAGGTACAAATAATTTTAGATAAACTTTCTTGTATTTATGGACAAATACATTCATTTGTGAATTGTTCATATAATTTCCCTATTATTGTCTGATGTCTTCAACTTATTCTTCCTTATGAATACATCTTACCAGAAAAAATATTAAAACTTCATCTCAATTTAGTAACAATTAGGAAATTATTTATTGACCAATGTTCTGTTTGAGGGCACTAAATAGACAAGATGAACAAAATAGGCATGACAGCTGAGGTGAATGACTCATTTAGTGATCAAGCCAAGGAAGATAGAAGAAAAAGAAAGAGGGTCTTTATACCTGAAAAGCTGTTTTAACCCAGACAAGTTGTGATTAAATTTACATTGCTTTAGAACAAGGAAACTGGCTCTATAATTGTTATATTTTCCAATTTTGTTATTTTATATTGGTTTATTACAAATAAAAATTTAATATAGTTTTAGAATTCAGATAGTTTGGAGTAGCATATCAGAAAAAGCAGCATGTCCTGCCCTGTTCCTCCTCCCCCTGTACTCCCACTGTACAGAAGCAGCCGCCCTCGTCGCTTTAAGTTACCGAGACAAGTGTTTGCATATTTATAAGTAATATATTTAAGTATCTTTAAATGTTAGCTATTATGAATTGATTTGATGTTAAGAAAGATGGGTTTTCACCGTATTATACTCTCATACATGCACATACACACACAGACACACATCAAACACCTATATTTCTCAAAATTACAATGTTTATTTAAATCATTTTGGTGAGTTTCTATTGTATAACCATGACCCAGGGTTTCTCAGTGTCAGCACTGTTGACACTTTGGGCTGGATGATTCTTTATTGTGAGAGGCTGTATTGTCCACTGTCGGATATTTAGCAGCATCCCTGCGTCTACCTCCAAGATGCCAGTAATACGTCCCAGTTGAAATAACCCAAAATATGTACTGGCATTGCGAAATACCCCCTCGAGGACGAAATTTCCTCCAGTCAGGAACTACTAATTTCTCTTGTAAGTGGTGAGTTGTTTTTTTAAAATATTATTTACCACTGAAATTATACCTCATTCAATTATTTTACTCTTTCCATACAAATTTTGTTTTTATTGGGAGTTAATGATTGCATTGTGCGTATATGTAGGAATTTGCTTCGTTTTATGTGTAAATTCACTGACAGAAAACCTCTCTTAATATGTCAGAGACATTCGCTGATCTATCAGCTCTGTTTTCTCTGGGAGGTATACCTCTGTCCTGCCAGTGTGGACTGATTGCTTTCTTAGATATAAAGCTGTCATTATGCAGCTTCTTGTCATACTAAGAATTTCCTTTGCCTCAGTAACCTGGTAAAGCCCATTTCCCTGTTCATGTGTATTGGCTCTAAGTTGCATTTGGCTGCTCGTAACATACCAAAACATCAGTAACTTAAACAAGCAGTAAATTGGCTTTTTGCTGATCTAAATGTAGTAGAGAGCTAGTTCTCTGCTGTTGTGATAGCTCCAAAAGTTATCAGATTCTGGCTCCGAGTCTTTTTGTGACACCACGCTTATGCATGGCTTGCCTTCTGATGTTCAATAAAATGTCTGCTATATCTCTGATGTCTCTGGACTCAAGGAACAGGAGGAAAGGTGGGAAGAAGACAAAAAAGATCTTGCGCAAAATTCGTTTTTGTTGTGTATAAAATTCTATGTCGGAAATCATGTTCACTTAGATTAAGATGTTGAAACTGTTCCTTTATTGTCTTCTGGCTTTTAGTATTGCTACTGAAAAGTCTCATATCATTCTGATTCCTGATTCTTTGTGATTAATTTTTTTGTTTTGTTTTAGATGCTTTTAGCATCTTTCCTTTATCTTTACTGTTTTTTATTTCATGACAATCTTCTTAGTTTGGATCTTTTTTATTTGTTTTGCTGGGTACTTGGAGGAGCTTTTCAAAAGGGAAAGTAAATTTCTTTTGGATAATTTTCTTATAGTATTTCTTTTTTTTTTTTTTTTTTTGATTTTATTTTTAAGTAATCTCTACACCCAACATGGGGCTTGAACTTAAAACCCCAAGATCAAGAGTTACGTGATCTACTGACTGAGCAGCCAGGCACTCCTCCTTAGTATTTCTTTGATAATTTACTCCCCTTTACTTTTTCTATGCTTTGATTTGGCTGTTAGGACTCTAATTAGTTGAATGTTGAAACACTTGAATTGATTCTATAATTTTTCTTTTTTCCCCCTCCATTTTTAAATTATTTTCTTTTTGGTTCTGTTTCTGATAAGTTTTTCAATTTTAACTTCAAAACCTTCTCTCGAATTTATTTCTGCTGTCCATTTATATTTTCTTTCTTATTCTCTGTTTCTGTTTTATAATCTGTTTTTACATCATTATTTCAATAACTTATTTCTCTGAGCACATGAATGATGAAATTTTAGCATTTTCTTCACTTCTGCAAGGTGCCTTTCCCCAGCTTCTTTCTTTTTTCTTTTTCATTAAGTTACAGTCCTAAAATACCTTGTAATGTTTTGATAATCTGTTCCTCTTTAAGAGTGAGGTCTTTAAAAAGTAATTTGAAGAGTTCTCTCTGTACAGAGCTTGTTATCTTTCTTCAGCATGGTAGGGACTTGACCATTTCATTGGGAAAAGCCCAAAGTCAGTATCTGTAGATATGTTTTTTTTTCTAGTTTTATTGAGATATAATTAACATGTACCATTACATAAGTTTAAAGATGTGCAACATAATGATTTGATATATATATTGTGTTTTCTAGTTCTGATCAGACTCCTTGTAGATGACTACTCTAATCCCCTGCTCAGGAGAGAGATATAAACTTGGCTGTTAGCATTCTGGGAATAGAGCATGAGAACTGGAATGCAAGCTTCTTTTTTAGGATGTATAATTCAGTTACTTTTCCTGTTTCAGAATGGCACAGTATTCCTTTCTTCATCTGTGCAGCCTCAAATACACAGGTTTTTAAGTTCAAATTTTCCAGAAACTTAACTCCAGTTTCTGTGTGGTAGGGGAGCTTGATATGAGGGTCTAAAGTCTCTTTATAAAGACTTTCAACAAATCCTCCCTTTTTCAGACGCATCTTCTATTTCTGCCTTCATATCTGCCTATATAAGTACCTGTACGTTCAATTACTGAGTCCCTAGGGTTCTATGGCTGGAATTGGTTTCAAGTGTCTTTCTGTACTAGGACAGTTACCACTCTTGAATCTTATTTTTGTCTTCTGTGTCTTTACTGATACATCTTAGGAGCTCTAGTTAACTTTTCATTTGCTTTCCCCTTGTGCTTTGTCCATTTTTATTGATTTTTTTCTTGTTATTCTTAGAGGCTGAAGATAAATGATTATGTTCAATCTGCTGTATTTATCAGAGTTTTCATTAATTTGTTTTAATTTCCCAGGGTATATTTAAATAGTCTCAAATGTATAAAGAAAAAGAGCATTTTGATGTAGTTAGGTTAAGATAATGGAAAAAACTAGTTACCCTGAGTTGACTTTAGGGGCTGGTCTGCCTGATGGGGCTTTGACAGTTGGTGCCATGAATTATTTGGCCAAAACATAGCAGATTGTATAATTTAATCCCCACTTTAGGTATTCCTTATCATGATAACTTGTACAGCTGCTACCTTTGTTAGAATGAATAAGTCAAATGTGCCAAGATTTGAAAGATGCTTATGTGGTTATCTGATAAAATGTGACTTGGAACTAATGTATTTTTGTATCACTTCCACCCTTCACTTCCAAACTGATTTTCACATTAGTTATCATGAATGAAGAATTTATGAGTTATCTAATCTCATACCCAATCTTGAGTTGAAATTCAGTGAGAACAATTGGGGATCTTCCACAGAGCTCCCTTAAGTCGAGAAGTTTGAGCTGAACAGGTTACACCTCACTAGCACAGCATGGCATTGGTAGGAAGATGCAGGAGTAGAAGAGTAGGGAGGACGAGGTCTGCGGTGGTCAGAGTATATTTCTGATTTTTTAGTACATGACCGATGTGGAGGATTCCTACTCATTATCAGCGGTTACATTGCCTGACTTGTGAGGCACTATGCAACGTGCCTTTGGTCATAAATTTAGTGAAATGGCCTTATTATTTGGGTTGTACTGAATCCCCAGTGCATTTTGTACTTGCCTCAATTTAGCTCAATATTTGCCTGGTAAGCACAAGTCACTTCTCAGATGACATAGTCCTTGAAATGCCATATGGGAATAAATAGTTGTATTTGATTTTTGATTATTTTCAAAATGCAGCAGTGAAAAGTTGGGGTAAAATATAATAAGGTTTAATCCCTGGATAAAGGAAATTGCTTCATTTCAGGTACCATATTCTATGTCTTACAGAAATGCTAACTCATATTATTAAGAGGTACATTGCATTATATGTCTCAAGAGTAGAAAATTTTTTGCACTCTAATTAAATAGATTACGTTCTTGGGTTAAGCAGAACCAAGAAAACAGCAGTGAGATTTGGCTTTAAGTTTTCAGATGTTAAGGAAAAGAAAAAAAATGCAGAGTTTAACAATTTTTATTTGTATTTTTTGACAATAGGAAGATGTGAGGATAATTTTTGCATGTGTGTGCAAAAAAAAAAAAAAGGAAATTTGTTTTCTGGTTCTTTTATACAGAGAACATGCACAAATAAAATCTTCAAACATAAAAAAACATTGCCCAAACGAATGGTTCCTGTATCAACTTTCAATAGAGGCAAAGAACATTACATTAAGTTGTGCCTCAGTGAAAACAGTTCTTTGAAGGGCTAAGATAGTGTGGTAAATGTGCTTTACTGTCTGATGGTTTAATAGAGGAATGGGTCTTGGGGAATCAGACAGATGGATGTTGGCACATCCATTAGGCGTTTTGCAGTATCATGAGTAGAAGGAACCTTAAGATTCTGTAGAATTTCTGTGGGAAATTCAGTTCTTCCTTAGACCTTCAGGAGTATGGAAGGGTTACTTATCTCTGAAGTAATCATGATTATAACCCTATAACAGAAATTCTTTATGGTGTTCATATCTTGTGATGTACACTCAGGTTCATTCCTCTATTTCCTATTATGGGTAAAGATGTCTATTTTTATTTGATTGCATATGTGGAAAATTTGTTCTTGTTGATATCCAGAGGAAGCTGAATATTCAGAAAGTAGATGAATGGACTGGAAGCATACTTTTATTCTCCTTAAATGAGCTACCTATTCAAACATGTAAATGTAAAGATTTATGGCTCAGCAGTTTGTGGAATAGTTACTATTTTCTTCCAAATTTAATGCTAAAAAATTTAAACAATTGTATTCATGTACTCGGGCTGCCATTATAAAATACCATAGACTGGGTGGCTTAAAATAAATTTATTTTCTCACAGTTTGGTAGTCTGAAAGTCTGAGATTAGGTTGCTAGCATTGTCAGATTCTAGTGAGGCAACTGTTCCTTGCATACAGAAGGCAACCTTTTCTCTGTGTCCTCACCTGGCAGAGGGAGCAAGTGCCCTGGTGTCTTTTTTATAAGGGCAGTAATTTGATCATGAAGGTCCACTCTCGTGACCTCACCTAAACCTAATACATCCCAAAGGTCTTATCTTCAAATAGATACACTGGGGGGTAAGGTTTCAACATATGAATGTGGAGGGGACACAATTTTAGTCCAGAGCAACATTACCTGGATTTTAATGTTGAGTATTCTGGTTGACTCCTCTAGATTTCCCTGCTGCCAGTGTTTGCAAACCAGGATATGTGGCCGTCTTTCTGTCTGACTAAAGTACCAGGGCTCATTCAGGAGAACTTATGTCTTTTATTTTGGCTGCCCCTCCCCTTATTTTTAAAGGTATGGTCAACAGACTCATTTTTGTAGAATCCAGGAATTCTTGGTTAAATGATTGGTAGATCTGATGAAAAAGGAAGGGAAAAGAAAAAATTCAGAAGCAATGCAGAAATTTTAAACAGACTCCATATCAAGCATGATTTTATACCCACATAAAGCACATACATAAACTTATAATTCTAATTGCTTGGTACAACTTACTCATTTATCACTCTACCTAAACATATACATACATATAATGCAATGTATGTAAAATAATGTCCCTGATCCTTTTATTTTGCGGATTTCATGTGAACCCACACCTGCAGTGTAAAAATTAACACATTAATTTAAACAAAAGGTTCATATGGTAATTCTGTTTGAATTACACAGTACACCAGTTTCCATTCCCACCAGCAGTGCACAAGGGTTCCTTTTTTGCACATCCTTGTCAAGATTTTTTTTTTTTCATGCTAGACATTCTGATAGATGTAAGGTGATACCTCTTTGGGGTTTTGATTTGCATTTCCCTGATTAGTAGTGATGTTGAGCATCATTTCCTGTGTCTGTTGGTTATTTGTATGTCTTCTTTGGAAAAATGTCTATTCAGGTTCTTTACCCATTTTTTAATTGGATTATTTGTGTTTTGTTTGGTGTTGAGTTGTAGAAGTTCTTTATACATTTTGGATATTAACCTTATCAAATATGTCATTTGCAAATATCTCCTCACTCCGTAGGTTGCCTTTTTGTTTTGTTGATGGTTTCCTTCACTGTGCAAAAGTTTTTTTTATTTTGGTACTGTCCCAATAGTTTAATTTTGCTTTTGTTTCCCTTGCCTGAGGAGACATATCTAGAAAATGTTTCTACTGCAGATGCCAGAGAAATTACTACCTATGTTTTCTTCTAGGAGTTTTATGGTTTTAGGTCTCACATTCACATCTTTCATCCATTTTGGGTTTGTTTAATATATGGTGTCAGAAAGTGGTCCAGTTTTATCTTTTTTGCATGTAGTTGTCTAGTTTTTGCAGTACCATTTGTTGAATTTGTTGAACAGAGTGCCTTTTCCCCCATGATATATTCTTGTTTCCTATATTGTAGATTAATTGACCATATAGGCATGGGTTTATTTCTGGGCTCGCTATTCTGTTCCATTGACCCATGTGTCTTCTGTGCCATTACCATATTGTTTTTATTATTACAGCTGTGTAGTTTATCTTGAAATCTGGGATTGTGATACTTCCAGCTTTGTTCTTTCTCAGGATAGCTTTGGCTATTCAGTGTCTTTTGTGGTTTCATACAGATTTTAAGATTATTTGATCTGGTTCTGTGAAAAATGTTGTTGTTGTTTTGGTAGCTATTGCATTAAATTTGTAGATTGCTTTGGGTAGTGTGGACATTGTAATAATATTAATTCTTCAAATTAATGAGCATGGAATATTTTTCCATTTGTGTCATCTTCAATATTTTTCATCAGTGTCTCATAATTTTTAGAGTATAAATCTTTCACCTCCTCTCTTAAATTTAGTCTTAGGAATTTTATTACTTTTGGTATAAATGGGATTGTTTTCTTAATTTCTCTTTCTGCTACTTCATTATTAGTGTATAGAACTATGTAACAGATACTTGTATATTAATCTTGTATCCTGCAACTTTACTGAATTTATCAGTTCTGATAGTGTTTTGGTAGAGTCTTTAGGGTTTACTATACATAATATCATGTCATCTACAAATAGTGATAGTGTTACTTCTTCCTTACCAATTTTATTTCTTTTTGTTTTCTGATTGCTGTGGTTAGTGCTTCCAGTTCTATGTTGAATAAAAGTGGTCAGAGTGGGCATCTTTTGTCTTATATCACTTTACACTTTTTTAAAATACATTTTTTTAAGTTCTTGAGACCAAGCAAGCATATATGAAAGAATGTGAGCAGTTTTTATTCTGTGTGTGCTATTTGCAGAGTAGAGGAACATTGTTTTGTAGATCATAATAAATAGTCCTAGCATTTATATACTTTATTTGTGTTTTTAATATATAGCCAGTTGGGTTAGAAGGGAGAAGACTGGGCCATATTCATATGTATGTGTCTCATTGGACTTTGAGCTCTCTGAGGGCAGGCTCTATAACATACTTGACTCTGGTACTCAGAACAGTATTTGCATAATATAGGGACTCCATAAGTGTTTACTGACTGATTGAATACACACTCCAAACTCTCTTGGACACAGCATAATTAACTCAGTGTTTTAATTTGATTTAATGACCAATAGAGACAGCTCATGGTCATATAAATTCATGTGTATCAAGTTTACAACAAAAATGGTGAAGCAACTTATTTCAGTAACAATTATTTATAAGATTTTCTATTCATCTTGCTGAAAGGTTAAACCTATATTTCAAACAAGGTATTAATTATGAAGCTTTATTTTCTTGTTGCTAGTTTATTTTCTTTTCTGTTACTTCAATTTTGAAGATTACTGTGAACTCAAAAAATATTTCCTACCTCATTGAAGATTCTGGATGACAAGTCCTTGTTTGAAAAATGCCCAGTGGTACTTAGTTTTGGTTGTGTCTGGTGCACTTGCAGAGTATTGGAAACCTCAGGTTAAAAAAATTTCAAGTACATTTTCACAGAAACTCTTAAAGATAGACCAGGATGATTACAAAATCAAGGTCATTTTGCAAGGGTAAAATTCCTTATTGAATTCTAGTTAACCTGAGGATTCTGGTCAAATACCAAGTCAGATAATTGCTTTATGGTGTAGAAAATTTCCTTCTTTGGTTAGAATGTATTTGCTTAATTTTATGGTTTCTTCTGGGGGTGGATAATTGGTGAATATTGCTGATGTTTCATCACAGACATAGTTGTAATATGTAATTTTGGGAAGTGATATGTACTAACTTGCAGAATTTTGTGGCTTTTTGTATTTACTATCTGGGAGTTGATGAATTCATAGCACTGTGCTTTCATCTGTGAAGCAGAAACCAGAGAGAAATACCTTGATGCTTTATCTTAAAAAGAATTGGGACACCTTAAGATGAAATAAGATATTATATCACAGCAATGCCATAATAGCAGTTGTCTATAAACAAAAACAAAATCAACAATCTGTGTAGATGTTAGTTGTAGCATTGTCAGGAACAGATGAGGAGAATTTCCTATCAGTTTGTTAGGTAACCAAATAGTGTAGGCCACATTGCCCTTGTAGTGAGAGTATTAGTTTTAGAGTCATACAATACTGGTTTCAGTTCCCAGTTCTCCCTTTTAGTAGTTGTGTTTACTCAGGCAAGTTAGTTTTCAATGTCTGGCATATAATAGTTCCACAATAAATGGCAGTTACTGTCATTAACTAATAAAAACAACTAGGACGTCTTAATGGAATATTCGCATTTTTTCAATCAGTGTTCGTGTTGAACATATTTGGTTAATGCCATGTCGAATGTTTTGTTGGGGTGAAGTTTTTATTTTGCAGTATTTCCTATTCAATTAACCAAATATCCTTTACTCTTGGTTTACATAGTAGAAACATCAAAGATTAAAGAAACAAACATTTTTGCATACTGTATCTCATTTTGTTAGCTGTTTTAATAGGAGTAACATTAAAAAAATCACTTAGCAGTAGGGGCATGGCCATTTCTTCTATATTTTGGTTATATATTCAGGAAGATAGTGATGGTAGCTGATAAGGTAGTTGTAACTTAATGGTCCCTGAAGGGCTGTTCTATTGGGACATATTCAGATTTGCCTTGTAAACTATATTTCCTGGTTAATTTTCCCAGGTGGGACTGAGTGTGAAGAGGAGCAGAATCCTGAGGTTTCTTACTTTTTTAATTTTTGAGGGCTGGGGAGACAATATATAAATTAATTAAATCTAAAAAATATATGTTCAGTCTATTCCTGAGATTATATTGAACTTAACTCTGATTATGAGGTCATGAATTCTAGCTTTGCTATTGATTAGCTGTGTACTTCCTATGAGTTACTGAACTTCTCTGAGCTTAGTTTCTTCATCTATAAAATGTTAATAATATGTCCCACATTGTTATCAGTTTTATCTAGAACCCTATTGCCTAGATAATGCAAGGGAATTCTTGGTTCAATTCATACTGCAAAATATCTGTTCAGAAAATGATCAGTAGTCTCTGAACTAAATTTTTGAGGCTTGAGAATGCAGAAAGGGAACTGGTAATTGCTAAGTAAGTACATACTACGTGTAAGCTAAATGTGCTATTATTATATGCACTTATCTCATTTAATCCACATACCAGTCCAGTAGGTTTCGTTATCTTCAAATACCAGATGAGGGAACTGAGTCTTAGACTGTAACTTGTTAAGTTACACAGCTAGAGGCTGATAATGTGAAATGTTTGCTCCATTTGTCTATTATCAGACTCCAAATCCTGTTCTCACGGAATGTACTGTGTTCTTTGCTATCACCATAATATCTTCATCATTTCCTGTTGATTAGTTTGTTCCTTCTTATGCTGAGCCTGTGTACTTTACTTTAGCCTACATACCTGCTTGATTGGGATTGGTAAATATATATCTATCCATTTTAAATGTCAAGAAATCCATGGTATTGATTTTGTAGTTAGCAGGTATAGTAGAGAGGGATATGATTTATACAGCTTATTTTGTAGCATTGTTGTTTAACTCCAAAGGCAAACACATTCATTTTATGTGCATTTAATAAGCAAAAGACCAATGGCATTAGATTCCTTGATATCCTCTTGAAAAGACATCACATATAACAGAGATTTATTTATATTTTTCTAATTAAGTTGCATATGGATTTACTCTATAGAAAGACAAGGTCTGCATATCTGTGGCAGAATCAGGCATGGTTGAAAGATGAAGTCATTCATAGTTGCTTGGGAATATTAATAATATGACCCCCAAGAGTGGAAGTGCTGTTATCTTTGTGTCCAGCTGCCAAAACTTTCAGAGAGGGCACAGAAAACCAGAAGTTCCGCAGCTACACCAATACGACAGCTCTAAAATGATTATAAAATGGAAAAAAAATTTTGATTTTGAGATATTCTTATATGTCAGTTTCAGCCTTGACCATGGCCAATTGTTAATGAAAAATGAATTCTGACATGAAGTTAGTTAAATTAATTTGTCATTCTCCCTCCTATTCATAGCTAAATTTATGTTTTCTACTTGAAGATGGTTGGTAGGTAATGCAAAGCAAAGATTTCATAAACCTAACTAGACAAACTTCTGTATACAGAATGCAAGTAAATTTGGTGCTTAAAACAGTGTTTAAGCTTGAAAACCTTGAAACGTTGTAACTGTACTTCAAGACAAGATAAGCAACACAAAAATAAATTGCTTTTATTTTTGAGGTTGTAGATAGCATGAAGATAATATTGGCAGTCATTCCAGAGTTTTACTTTTTCTGGAGAGAGTGCGCCTGAGTGAGGGGTGTTGGGTGGAGTAGGGTGGGGGAGGGGCAAAGAGAGAGGGAGGGAAAGAGAATCCTGAGCTAGCAGGCTCCATGTGAGGGTGGAGCCTGACCTGGGGTTCAATTCCATGACCCTGAGATCATGAACTGAGCTGAAATCAAGAGTCATACCCTTAACCAACTGAGCCACTCAGGTGACCCTCAGGGTTTTACTTTTAATGCTTCATGGATAGTGTATAGGAATATAATTCCTTAAACTTGTGCTTACCTTTCATTTAGTAGAATTTATGTAATCTAGGAGAACACAAGAGTGATCTTGGCTCTTTGAATGTCCTCTTGACTCCTGCCCTTCCCAGCCCAAATCTCAGTAAATGACCCTGAATTAGAAGGAAAATAGGAGCCACCCAACAAAAATTCTCTCAACTTTCCAACCCTTTACCTGTAAATTTATCCATGTCTGTATACTTCAATTATAGAGGGAGGGTGTCAAGACTGATTCATTTTCTAGTGCTCTGTACCCCATCACCTCCTGCTACCTCTAGTTTCTTATTATATCCATAATAGTGGTCTATTCTGTGTTATTCTCTCCCTATTCTCTGGTTCCTTTTTTCAACTTAGAAATGCTCATTAAGGGGTGCCTTGGTGGCTCAGTTGGTTGAGTGTTTGCCTTCAGCTCAGGTCATGATCCAGGAGTTCTGGGATTGAGCCCCATGTTGGGCTCCCACTCAGCGTAGGGAGTCTGTTTCTCCTTCTCCCTCTGCCCCTCCCCCTGCTTGTGTTCTCTCTCTTTAGCTCTCTCAAATAAATAAATAAAATCTTAAAAAGAAATGCTCATTAATTTAACAATTATTTATTAAGAATCTGTTTGATGACAAATTCTTTTCTAGGTTCTAGAAGTACAGTATTAAAGGAAATAGACAAAAATACCTACTTCCAATGGAAGTTAGAGTCTGGTGATGGGTACAGATGAAGAGTTCATAAAATAAGGTGCTTTGGAAAGGCTTTACCAAGAAGGTGAAATTTGTACAAAGGAGGTAAGAGTGTAGATCTGAGGAAGAGTATTTTAGTAGAGAGAACACCATATATAAAGATCCTGAAAGAGGAGCATTCTTGCCATGTGCAAGAACAAGAAGGAGGTTATAATAGCTTGAGCAGTCAGTGAAAGGTAGATTACGCAGGGCATTTTTGGCATTTATATGAACTTTGGCTTTTACTTTGATTTGAGATGGTGTGATCTGAATTGATTTTTATCAATATCATCTAGTTTCTGTGTTATACAAGGGCCATGCAGAGGTAAGGGCAGAAGCAAGAAGATCAATAGAAAGCTATCACAAAATCTGGATGAGAGGTGAATGTGGTGGCTTAGATTAGAGTGGTGATGGTAGAGTTGTTAAGCAATCAAAATATGGATTTTTAAAAAAGACGTTATTTATTTATTTGAGAGAGAGAGACCGGGATGGCGACAGAGATAGTGAGAGAGAGCACGAGTGGGGAAGAGAGGGAGAAGCAGGCTCCCCACTGAGCAGAGAGCCAACTCAGGGCTTAGTCCTGGGATCATGATCTGAGCTGAAGGCAAATGCATAACTGACTTAGCCACCCAGGCGCCCCCTTTAGCTAAAACTGTTTAGGAGTTGCTAAGGGCTAGTGTGGGCTGGAAGAGGATATGGAACCCCTGAGGACCAAAGATAAAAATATAAAAGAATTTGCACTCACTTGTAGGCTCTTCTCCATGACCTCACTGGGTACTCAAAAAAGATTGGTAGAAGTCTTAAGAAAGTGTCCCTTATGGTATAGGCCAAAAGTGGGGAGGGGAGTAGCCACCTCGGCAAAGGGATAAAATCCTTCTGAGAACCTTCTTCCTTATATCATCTTAATCTGCTGGGGGATGGCAACAGGTGTTTTCACATTTAGGACATACGAAAAACCTTTCAGTTAGGGGAAGAGAAAAGAAATACTCTCTAACCCTGGAGGAGGTGAAGGAATGTGTACTGGGTCTATAACTACGACGGATATAGGAGCAGGAACACTGAGAAGGCCACACCAGTAGGATACAAGGACACTGCTTCTAGGGCTGAAGACTAATCAGAACAACAGGTGATGAGAGCTCCAACCACCAGGCTAAAAATTGCCAAAGAACATTTAATAATGGAATTGTATTGAGAAAATTACGAGAAAGTAGAGAGACTCTTTCTAAGGCACAACACAAAAGAAACATCGAAAGCTGAGAATGGAGCTACATTGACAAAAACTCTCTGATGGGTCAGTCCCTACCATATACATAAGGTAACGTTAGAGGAATTGAAGCCTGTGGTACAGAGAGTAATCATAGAAAAAAATCCCAAACCTTGCTCAACTCTTGATTATTATTGGATCAAACCTCCACATTAAAGGCCTAGCAAAGGAAAAGGTGTACTTATTTCTAATTAATATTATTTACCTCAATCTCTAGTATCATTTATAAGAGATCTAGTTTGCAGCAAAATTATGAGGCATACAAAAAAAGAGAAAAAAAACCCCATTGTCAAGTGAGCAACAGAACTGGATTCAGATATGACAGGAAGTTAGAAATAATAGGAAGTTTAAAATAACATTGATTAATGGGGGACTTATTGGAAAAAGTGGACATCTATGACCAGATGGGTACTATCAGCAGAAATATAGAAACTATAAGAAATGGTCAAATTGAAAAGCTAGAAATAAAGCAACAACACAGTAATGGAGATGAAAAAAAGCCTTTGATGGATTTATCAGTAGACTTGATATATTAATGAAAGGATCAGGGAGCTTGAATATAGGTAGGTCAATGGAAATAACCCAGACATAAACACAAGGAGGAGAAGAAGTAGTGTAAAGTAGAGGAGAACATCCAGGATCTTTGTGAACATAATTAAAATTCTGAGGGAGAAGAGAGAACTGGGCAGAAGGAATATTTAAGGAAATAATGGTTGAGAATTCTTCTGAACTAGTAACACATGCTAAACACAGATGAAGAAGCTCAGAGGACACAAAGTAGGATAAATACCAAAGACATCTTGGCATATCATATTCAAACTAATGAATATCAGAGACAGAGACAATCTTGAAGGCATTTGGAGAAAAAAGGCATATACAGAAGAATAAAGATAAGAATTAAAGCAGACTTTATATCACAAGCCTTGGTACCAGAGGTCACTGGAATGATATTTTTAAAATATTGAAAGGAAGAATCTGTCAGCTCAGAATTCAATACCCATTGAAAATATCTTTCAGAAAAAGAGCAAGAAATAGACTTTTCCAGAACAAAAAAGTACTGAAAATACTGAGAGAACTCATTGCCAGCAGACCTGTTATATAAGAAATGGTAAAGGAAGTATTCCAGGCTGAAGGATTTTGGATTTTGCAAAGAAATGAAGAGTGCTTAAAAATAAATGAAGATAAAAATTTTTATTTTCTAATTTTCAATTGCTCGAAAAGATAGCTGAATATTTAAAACAAACTATAGCAGTGTATTGTGTTTAGAACACATAAAAGTGAAATATATGACATTAGTATAAATGTTGGAAGGTAAACATTGGGGAAACATTTATTGTAAGGTCCTTACACTACAGCATGATATTATTTAAAGATGGAATATACAGCTGAAAGTGTATATTGTAAAATCTAGGACAATCACCGCAAAATAATAACAATGTATAAATGATAAGAGGGGGACTAACAGAATCCTAAGAATGCTTGATTAATGCAAAAGAAGGCAAAAAAAGGATATAAAACAGATGGAACATGTAGAAACAGCTAGAAAGTTGCAGAATTTTACTACAACCTATCAATAATCACATAAAAGCTTTAAATTCACCAATTAAAAGTCCTATGTTGTCAGATTGGATATAACAAAAAACCCCAACTCTATGCTTTCTATAAGAAACTTACTTTAAAAATAGAAAAAATAGAATAAAGTGTTAGGATTAAAAAACATATAGCATACAGATCATAAGAAAAAGAAAGCTACAGTAGCTCTATCAATATCAGACAAATAAGACTTCAGAATAAGTAGTACCACAAATGAAGAAGAGCTTCACATGACACAGATCAATTCTCCAAGAAGACCTGTCAATTATAAATAATTATGCACTTAAAAAAAGAACAAAAGCTGATATAATTTAAGAGAAAAAATAAATACACAATTTTAGTTAAAGATTTCAATATTCCATTAACTGATACCACAGTCAGATAGAAAATCTGCATGGATATAGATGATTTGAATAATAGCAGATAAGTTGACCTAATTGACATTTTAAAACAGTCCCCTCCAAACACACCCACATCCCCCTCCCCCCACCGCCAGGGAAGAATACACATTTTTTTTTGCAAATGCACATGGAATAATTACTAACCTTAACCATATTTTGGGCCATAAAATAAACCTTACAGACTTAAAGTAGTAGGAATCATACACACTATGTTCTTGGACCCTAATGGAATTAAGCTAGAAACAAATAATAGATTTCCAGAAAGTACCCAGGCCCCACAATTCTGTTAACTTACCTGTGGCCCCCTCTAAATAAGCTTCTATCACCCTCACATCCAGTGGCTAATGGTCAACAAGGACTATTATTGAAACGTCTGATCCACTCCTTACTGGCTTTAGCTCTTAATTTTTAGACATGCACCTGTATTTTTGACTTGAGATTGACCTTGATTTCCCCGTCTTGACCTTTTGTATTGTTTTAGGACTTTCGCTGCCTCCTTTTGCTTTCTACTGCTCATAGTGGTATGCCCATCAAACAATATCCCCAGAATGCCTAATTTGTTACCCTCCTGCTTGGCCAAAACCCATAAGGTAATACTTGGTAGAGGTCTACCCAGAAGTGTCAGTCACTCTCTGATTTACACTCTTACTGTAGCTCACCCCTGATTGAATGAAATATAATATGGAAGGAATTTTTGTAATCATTGGCATGCAGTAAGTTTGCAACAAATACTAATTGTTAGTATTAATATATTTTTTTGTCTTTTTCTTGTTTTTGTTATATTGCTATATTTGTTCTGTTTTACCTTCAGCTTCTTTCCTCAGCCTGCATTTACTATTGATAAATATGATCACCAGCCCACAAGTTACTCAAATTATAAAACTGGACTTTTATACTGTCTCAATTTCTCTTTGTTTTCCTCCAGTCACTAACTACTATAGAGCCTACCTCCTGAACATCTATTATATTTTCTCTTCTCTCTTCCCTCTTGCTCCTGTCTCTTTATACCTTGCCTGAGCTATAGTACAGTAGTTTCCTAACTAGATTCCTTTTCTTGAAGTCATCCCCTACCATGATTCCAGAAGTGTATTTCCAAGACACAGATATGATCCTGTGTTTATTTTTATTTTTTAAAAGATTTTATTTATTTATTTAACAGAGAGAGACAGCCAGCGAGAGAAGGAACACAAGCAGGGGAAGTGGGAGAGAAAGAAGCAGGCTCCCAGTGGAAGAGCCTGACGTGGGGCTCGATCCCAGGACTCTGGGATCACGCCCTGAGCTGAAGGCAGACGCTTAACGACTGAGCCACTCAGGCGCCCCTGATCCTGTGTTTAAAACACAGTATTCATTCTTATTGGGAAGCACTTGAAGCCCTTCATTGTATCCTCCCTCAGAGTGACCAGTCTCATTTTTGATTACTTCATTAGATGCACTCATTAATGCCACACTACTTGGAGTGCCTCCAAATTGTTTACATCTTTTTGCTTTTGTACATATTTTTTTTCCAAATTTTTACATCTTTTTGTTTGGGTGTGGACACAATTTAAATTCTGCCTCATTTCTAAAGCCTTCACTGATAGCTAACTTCTGTCCTTTCCAGTGGCAACACTCCAGATATCCCATCCAATGTGGTATTCCTTTTGGTACTTACCAAGTGTGTTATTGTTTTAAATTCATATGTCTTTTTTCTTCACTAGATTAACCTTTATCCAAGCCCCAGCCCAACGCTGGACACAATTAATGCAAGAATGACTGCATAAATAGAATGAAATAGAATGGGCAGAGTTAGGTTGAGTAATCTCCCATGAAACTTCCCAGACTCATGATTCCATAATGCATTGAAACTCAATAAAGACAAGAATCAACTTTTAAAAATGTGTTCAAATTAATCAGATGATGTAGAAAACATATCAAATGTTATGTAGTTTCTTCATTTTCAAGGCATTCTATTTATCAATACATTCTTTGGATTTTCTAGTATTATACCACACATAGTTTATAGATG
The DNA here is from genome assembly GCF_024610735.1 of Ursus americanus. Classification (NCBI taxonomy): domain Eukaryota; kingdom Metazoa; phylum Chordata; class Mammalia; order Carnivora; family Ursidae; genus Ursus; species Ursus americanus. The sequence goes on from NC_142133.1 coordinate 24,246,971, forward strand.
TATGTGCATTTAATTATTTCTAAATTTTATAAACATATGATTTATTCTTTTACTTCAAAATAATGGTCAAAATTTGAATTGGCTATCAATCTTTAGCTATAGAAAAATGCCTCCTGTGCATAAAATGTGATTCTATACTGAGAGTGTGAAATTTTATCTACTATAAATTTTTTTTTGGAGATGTGCTGAAAATATGATCAGTGATGAAATCCTTAAGCAAGAAATCTTCAACAAAATAGGATAAATTAAGTGCTCAAATATCGTTTGTTGCTCACAGGGTTCTATTTGACCTCTTGATTTGATCTTGTCAAGATCCAAAATTGGGTCCTGAATGGATGGCTACTGGATGTATCCAAATTACTATATATTACACTTAAGCAGATATCTTTTTGCCTTAGTATTTTATTGGCTGGATGTATAATTCTTTCTGAAGAGTTACAATAGCATTACTAGATTCAATAAGTCAACCAACCTTTTTGAATTATTCCTACTATATGTAATAAATTTGAGAGTGATTGATTAGAAAGAGCTCTTGTTTCCAATATGCTTATAGATTGATATCAAGACAGTACCAGGATTACTGCTCCTAATTTTGAGACCATCAACAACAATGTTATATGTTGATATATGTGTCTAACACTGTGGCAAGGAATTTACTTTATATATATATATAAAATATTATAGTTTAATCATTACAAAAAACCCTATGTAGTGAATGTAGTTATTATCCATATTTAACCACAAAGCAAACTAAGGCCTAAAGATTTTAATGAACTGATCTAAAGTCACGGTTGTTAAGTAGTAAAGCTGAGATTTCTACTCATAGTAGAGCTTGTTTTTTTTACTGCCACAACCTATTGCCACCCTAAATTTCACACACAAAAAAATGTGAACAGTTAAAAAGTACATGGACTAACTCATAGTTCAGTGTAACAACCTAGAAATATTGTGGGCAGTACATGATTAATCGCCAAAAAATGTAAAGATGGCTTTGGGTTTATCTTGATTTTCTAGAGTACTTTAAGACCACCTTCTTTCTCTTCTCTTGTAATGTACTTCCTCCTTTAAACATTCCCTTTGCAGCTCCAGTTTGATAGCAAAATCCAGAATTGTACAAATTAACTCAAAAGTATTTTTCTAATACAGATTTAAAAAATATACTGATTAAATTTTTGTTCTTTTGAAATACATACAAAAACTGATCTCCTGCTTCTGTATATAAGCCAATTAGCTTTTCCACTTATACATCAGGATTAAAGGATAGCTCTTGTTGAATTTTTACAAAATGAATTGGACTAAAATGTTCTCATATCTATCAAGAATGTGCCAATCAAATAGCCATATGGTAATAGCAGATGTCTGGCTGTGACCTATAAAGGACAGCTTTTTAATATAGGTTCTTACCCTACATCTTTAATTTTTCCCTTATTTTAAAGCTTCTCCCCATGCTATCTTAGTTCACAAAATTCAGAAGTAATTGCATTCAGTCTGAATGTATAGGACTCTGGAGATTTTTGATGCAGCTATATGACTATAAAAGTGAAGTCATGTGGTAATGATTTTCTTTGATTGTAAGAAAATGCTTTTTAGAAAATCAGTTGAGCAGTTTTGCCTCCCCATTTCAATGTAGATCATCACTGCTTTAAGTTATAGCTCACATCAGGTTTTGTATAGAAAGGGAAAAGAAAGCTTTGTTTGGGAGTGCTCTACAGAGATTGATTTACTGAAAGAAAAACCTCAGTAGGAATAATTTTAACCCTAGCTTTTCCAAAGAATCAGCAATTTTAAAATACAGGTAACTTTCAAACACAGACCTATTGATTCCATGTTTATGCTAGTGTAAACACTTTTAATTCAAGGTGGACCTACCTAGAAGAAACCAAATTCAGATAGTTTGATTACATAAAGGCTTCATAGAATCTGAATAAGGCAGAAAAGGAGTCTCGGTCTCATAAAATAACTTTTGTTTACAACACAGGATTTGAATACTGGTGGCAGAAATCTGCAAACAAAAAGTGCATAGTCAGGTTTATGATTTTATGAAACTGCTTGACTGTTGGAGTTTATTTTGAGCATCTCTGATTTTATTTTTTTCCCTTTCGTGAATCTGTTTACAGAGGAGCATGAAGTCCTTGATGTAATGAATTTGTTCCTTTCCAAAATATCTTAGTATATTTTTGATGTGGTGATAATTGCCTGATTGATTCCAATATCTGCTATAATATGCAATTTAACTTCTCTAGCACCCAGATTATATTAAATATTGAAAAATACGATGTTATTTCTGAATTTTTAAGTAAAAAGGAGCAGCTTTTTCACAAGAATTTTCTAAAGTGTAGATGCAAAACCACTGATTTGTGAGTCACATGGCCAGGGTTCTTATCCTGAGGTCTTTGTTTCTCTGAACTTTAGTTTATTCTTTCTTAAAAAAGAAAAACATACTATTAATATGGCTGTTTTGAGTAAATAAAAAAATTAGGTCAAAGAGTATTGCCAGTTACCTTTTTGGGCAAGTGGTAGTCATCATAATTATTTTTCACAATAAATATATAATTATTGCTCTTTGTTCAACAAGAAGAGCATTTCTATTTTGCTTTTAAGATGCAGTTTTTCTCTTGTTTGGCACCTGAGAAAGTTTCTCAGATTTGGTTAATTCATTCTGTTTTGATTAAAAGTCAGGTCTTCACAGTGGGGTATTGGTGACTTAATCTTCTTTTGGAATTCTTAGCCTCATTCATCTACTTTGAGTAAGCTCTGAGTTGAAACCTATGTTTGAGACAACTGACTGCTTTAAAAGCACAATTTCTTTAAAGATTTGGAAAGAAACCCCAAAATCAGAGGGAGAAAAATTAAATATTTGAGCTTGTTGTCTTTCACAGAGATGCCATCATTTAATATTTTGTAGTTGCTTACTTGATGTAGTAAATATTCTGTCATATATTAACAGGTCCTAACAATCTTTGCAAAGGATTGCTATAAATAGCTTACTAAAAGAATACTACAGAAGACTTTTTTTATTTTATTTATTTTATTTTTTGTTATTTATTTATTTATTTATTTATTTATTTTTTTAAAAGATTTTATTTATTCGACAGAGATAGAGACAGCTAGCGAGAGAGGGAACACAAGCAGGGGGAGTGGGAGAGGAAGAAGCAGGCTCATAGAGGAAGAGCCTGATGTGGGGCTCGATCCCATAACGCCGGGATCACACCCTGAGCCGAAGGCAGACGCCTAACCGCTGTGCCACCCAGGCGCCCCCAGAAGACTTTTTTAAAATTGAATTCTCTTTGATCTGAACATCAGTTGGTGTCTATAAAGAGACTTGATATGTCAAAAAAATTGTAGAAGAGTTGATTAACTGTGCATAGAAGGTAATACTCGATTATATGAAGAGTAAAATCAAATCAGAGGTAGCAGCTGAATTCGATAAATTTAGGAGCCATTGGGAAAAATCACACTTCTAGGGAAACCTAGTCATCTCAGATCTCTAAAGCAGACAATTTAATGTTTTAGAAGTGCTTTTATTAACTGTATTAAGTCTTATAGAACACAGTATTAATTTTCTTAATTTATTAATTAATCGATTCTAAACTATATGCTTTCTAACCAAGTAAGGCAAAAACTACATGGCATTAGCATTTGTGTCGGGAATGAGAAAGTATTACTTTATTTTATTTATTTTTAAAGATTTATTTATCTATTTTTAGAGAGAGAGTGAGAGTGCGTGTGAGCGCACAAGCAGGAGGGGCAGAGGGAGGAGGCTCAGCATGGAGCCAGATCACGAGCTGAGCCAAAACCAAGAGTCCGGGGCTTAACCGACTGCACCCCAGGTGCCCCCAAAAGTGCTATTTTAAAATTAGCTAAATTTCATTTACATGTTTTCCAAAATTTTTTATTATTAACATGTCCAGTATAATCATGAAGTATTGATAGTAAAGGGTCTCAATATCAGCATTTTCAGTGTGATCCACCTTTATGGTTTACTCATCAGAAATGCACCACCAAAATAACATTGACTTATTGGGTCACATAAACAAATTCTGAAGCTTTGAACCCTGTTGTATCTAAATGAGATGGCATCTGTTGAGATGGATAGGAGAATTCTCTGGGTGGTATTGCTTGGTTGCCTAGCAATCAGTCACTTGATATGTTTGGAGAATCAGGCAATGAGCAAGAAGTGTGACAAAAGAGAGAAGCCACAAAATCTTTTACAGAGGCTAATTATGTGTACAGTAGCATCTGTTTTAGCTTCTGCTTGAGTGTATAAAGTAATTGAAACTAGGCCAACAGTACCTTTGGATAAGCTTCACTGTGGAGAAAGAGGGATCTGGCAGTAGCTGTATTGAGCTGCTCATATGATTTTTTTTTTTTTTTTCAGAAGATAGGGATCATATTCTCAGGAGACGTCTAAGCATCCAAGAAGATGTCCAATATCTGTCCTACAAATTGTAATGATTTGGGAAATAACATTTTGAAAAGATATTCTTCAGCATTATTTTCAATAGAAAATTTCAGTTCATGTGAATGAATACACTTAAGTAAGCAAGTATTTATGTCTTTAGATTAATTCTCATCATATAGAGTCTTTTTCCAAAAATATTGTGACTTCTTGATATAATAAAGTTTTGTGTCAAAAATAGGGAAGCCATCTAACAAGATGTGCCTGTTGTACTATTATTATGTCTAAATTAGGGTGATGCTAGAATTCTTAGTTAATGTAGCAGTAAGTATGAACTACAATTTGAATTCATCTCTACCAAGATATGGTATATATTTGTGGCTTCTCTCTTTTGTCACACTTCTTGATGGATAACTGAGTCTGATACAATAAGGTCTCCTACTCCTTGACTTTTTAAAATCCTCTTCAGAATAAGGCAGGGTAAAAATAAAAAAATAATAATATAAAAATAGAGTGATAAGTGTCTGTAAGAATTGTCTTGAAAAAGTATACATATAAAGAAGTATTTAGCAAAACGTCTGATCCAGAATATGCTACCTGTATAACCATACTACAGAAAAGTTCTGGAACATATGCATTTCCCTCTCATTAATATTAGACTTAGCTATTTACATTTAACTTTAATGTTTATTTTTTAAATATAAAGAATATTAAGATTTTAAAAATTGAGAACATTGTTTTAATAATTTTAAAGTATACAATTCAGTGTTTTTTGGTATATTCACAAACTTGTGCAGCCAATACCACTATCTAATTCTAGAATGTTTTCATCACCCTTAGAAGTATTCTTACACTCACTAGCAGTCATATTCCCTTCTTCCCTCTCCCCAAGCTACTCACAAGCACTAATGGACTTTACATATAAATGGATTTGCTTATTCTGAATATTTCAAATAAATGAAGTCTCACAGTATGTGGTATTTTATGTCTGGCTTCTTTCATTTAACATGGTGTTTTTAAGATTCATTGCCGGGGATAGCCAGCAATCCCTGCACCAAGGGATGAAAGATTACTCCAGACTTTGCTGTGAAATTGAGGAGAAGGCAAGGGGGTCAGCGCTCAGAGACGAAGACCCTTTGTTCTTCTTTGCTCTCACCTTTATTGGTGCTTCAGGTTAGTCATAAATCTTTATTACTCTGTTTCGCAAGCAAGTGATGTGTGGCAAGGGGTCTTACAGAAAATAGGAGTCTGATTATAGGACTAATGTGCTGATCAGTGTGTTCTACGAGTTCTGCTAAACATAGCTTAGGGGACCATGCATATGTCTCTTAGATCACAGGGCAGCAGTTTGGGGTAAGAAAGCTTCGGGGAAGGCAACTCCCTGTGGCATTCCTGTGGCAGAGTGGTCATGCAGACCTTGGCATTCCAAAGGCCTGCGCCCTCCTCTGAAACCTTGCATTGCTCCCAGTGGCCTCTGTGTTACATTTTAGCAAGCCAGGTATTACAGATGATTTCAAAGTCTACATTAACCCCAACAATAACACATGTTTTAGTGTGTATCAGGACTGCAATCCTTTTTAGAGCTGAATAATATTTCATTGAATGGTTATACCATATCTTCTTTATTTGTTCATTGGTTGATGGACACTTGGGTTGTTTTCACATTGTGGCTGTAATACACTGTGATCACTCATGTATGATTTTTGTGTAGTTATATGCTTCCATTTCTCTTAGATATATATCTAGGAATGGAATTGCCATTAACCCTATGTCTAACTTTTGAGTAACTACCAATTTTTTTTTCATTGCAGCTGCACTGTTTTACATTCCCACCAGCAGTGTATGAGGGTTCCAGCTTGCCCACATTATTTCCAACACTTTTTATTTTCTGTTGTTTTTTTAAATTATAGCCATTCTAGTTGGTGTGAAATGGTAGCTTCACATGGTTTGAGTTTTCATTTCCCTTGTGAATAAAGATACTGAGCATCTTTTCATGTACTTATTGGCCCTTTGTATATATTTTTTTGGAGAAATGTCTATTCAAAACTCTGCCTATTTTTAAATAGGTTTTTTTTTTGTCGTACAACTCAGTTTGTTATATATTATAGATGCTAGACCCTTAACAGATATATTATTTGCAAATGTTTTATTCCATCTTATGGTTTCTCTTTTCACTGACTTGATAGTATCCTTTGATGCACAAAAGTTTTTAGTTTTGGTGAAATCCAGTTCATCTGTTTTTTCTTTGGTTGCTTATGCTTTTGGTGTCCTCTTTAAGAAACCATTACCTAATCCAAGGGCATGAAGATTTACACGTTTCTTTTTCAGAATGTTATAGTTTCAACTCTTAAATTTGAGTTGTAACATTTATTTTGAGTTTATTTTTATATGTTGTGTGATGTAGGGGTGCAAATTCATTCTTTTGCAGGTGGAGATCCAATTACCCCACATCCATTTTGAAAAAGCTGTTCTTTCATCATTGAATGATCTTAGCATCTTTGTTGAAAATCAATTGTGTTGGTTTATTTGTGGATTCTCAATTATATTTCATTGATTTATATATCTGTTCTTAGGCCAATACCCTGTTGTTTCGATTCCAGTAGCTTTATAGAAAGTGTTGAAATTTGGAAGTTTGAATCTTTTGTCTTTGTTTTTATTTTTCAGGATTATTTTGGCTATTCTGGGTTCCTTGCAATTCCAAATGAATTTTAGAGTCAGCTTGTCCATTTCTGCAAAAAAAAAGGAAGTTAGGCATTTTATAGGGATTGCTTTGAATCTGTGGATCAATTTGGAGATTATTTCCATTTTAACAATATTAAGTCTTTCAATCCATGAACACAGGATGTCTTTCCATTTATTTAAATTCTTTCAACAATGTTTTGTAGTTTTCAGTTTCAAGTCTTGGCATATCTTGGTTAAATTTATTTCAAAAGTATTTTTTTTAAATGCGTTAGTACGTGAAATTGTGTTTTGGTTACATTTTAGGATTGTTTACTGCTAGCATATTGAGATATGACTGATATTTATGTTGCTCTTATATCGTACAATTTTGGTGAGCTCATTTATTAGATCTAATAGTTATTTTGTGTATTCTTTAGGGTTTTCTATGTGAAAGATCATGTCATCTGTAAATATAGGCTAAAATTTTGTATGCAAAAAAATGCTGTTGGAATTTTGGTAGGGATTGTGTTGCAATCTGTAATATAGGCATCTTAACAATGTAAGGTTTCCAATCCATGAACACGACATGCCTTTCCATTTATTTGTGTTTTTCAGCAGTATTTTGTGGCTTTGTGTATAAGTATCCTTCTTGGTTAGGTTTGTTCCGAAATATTTTATTCTCTTTGATGCTATTGTAAATGGAATTGTTTTCTTAATTTCTTTTTCAGATTGTTCATTGTTAGTATATATCTATTTGATTCTTCTCTATAATTATTTCTTTTATTGATATTATCTATTTGGTGAGGTGTCATTCTCATGGTTTCATTTCATCAGTGAACATGACTTTATTTGTTTTTTTGAATGTATTTAAAATAGCTGTTTTAAACCTCTGTCTAGTAATATCTGAACTTCTTCAGGGAAAGTTTCTATTCATTTCTTTTTTTGTGTTATATTGGCCACATTTTCTTGTTTTTTTTTTGTTTGTTTGTTTTGTTTTGTTTTACATGCCTTGCAGTATTTTTTTTTAAAGATTGTATTTATTTATGAGAGAGAGCATGCACAAATGGGGGGGGAGGGACAGAGGGAGAGAAGGAAGCAGATTCCCTGCTGAGCAGGGAGCCTGATGTGGGGTTCTGTCCCAGGACCCTGGGATCATGATCTGAGCCAAAGGCAGCCGTGTAACCGACTGAGCCACCCAGGGGCCCCATGCCTTGCAGTTTTTGTTGAAAAGTAAGCATTTTAAATGTGATGATCATGCAAATTTGGCAATCATATATATATACATATAGATATATATATATATGTATATATATATATATATTTGATGGGCTTCTGCTTGCTGCTTTTTGTACTTTTTGTAGTGGTGATTGTTTGGTGGCTTTTCTAAACTAATTTTGTAAACTTGGTACTCTTTATCATGTTTGGCCACTGAATTCTGTTCTGTTAACTTATTGATCAGCTGGTGATTAGACAAATACTTCATTAAATGACTGGAACTAAAACAAAATCTCCCAATTTTTAGGTAGGTTCTATGAGTGAGGTTGGGGCATACCTTTGACTCTCAGCCAAGCATTTTACAACTCTACTTCAGCCTTTACTTCTTGATTGTACAAACCTGAAGAAAGCCACAGCTCAGCATATAGGGCCTTCTCATGTCTTTACTGAATATGTGCACAGTCTGGGTATGAACTTGGCCTCCTGGATTACCAGTAACATCTTGGATCTTCTGAAAACCCCTGTTCCTCAAATCATCTCATTTCTCAACCTTTCTTCTCAAGCTTTTTGGTTAGTCTTGTTATTTTTCTGAACTGTTATCCATTGTCCTTTAGCAGATGTGACTAATATATTTCCTTGTAAATTTGACAGTCACCGTTCCTTAGATAGCCAACTCAGCGCTGTGAACATTCTGAGTTAGTCAAGATAAAGGCCGGTAGTTTGATCTAAGGAGCACCAGACAGGTCAACAGAACACCCACATCTCCTTGTGAATGGAGGCTGTTCTGTTCTCTCTGGTATTGCTGTCTGCACTGGGTATGTGAGTTGTTATCTTCAAGGCCAAATCTGAGCCAGTTATTGAGTAATGGGATGAGAGTAAGTTCAAATACCACAAAGCTCTCATTTTTTACCAACATTCCCAGTTTTTCTTGATTATAACCTGTCTTAGTTGCTGCAAGTTTCTGGTTGTTTCCAGAATTCCAAAGAAATTGATGGACAGGTTTTGCCAGTGTCTTTATTGACTTTATGGAGGGACAGACTTAGATTTCTATTCTATGCCATTTTTTGTTAAGAACACTCTAGGATTTTAACAAATACTAACAGAATATTTACTGATAAGAATCCAACTATATGAAGTATTAATATCTTAACACAGTGGGTATATTTTATTACAGAATGAAACAGAAACATATAACATATAACCTACATGCTACTCTCTACTTTGACCCATTTTAACTTATATGTCTTTTTCTCTTTCAATAATTGGAAATAGAATTTATATTCTTGTCACCTGGTATAAGAAAACAAAATTCTATTTGACCCTGTTTATCATTGTACTCCCATATTGCCAAGACTCAAGCAGGATTGGGAGAGTCAGTTAGAAGTTACTATTTAGCCCCAGAGTATCACACATTAATAAAAACTAAATGTGCCCCTTCTCTTTGATACTTCCCCAGCAGTATTGATTCTGAGATAGGTTAGGCTCACATAAGACTGGGAGAATTGTGTGGGACATTTGTAGTGACGTAAAGTTAAGTGCTTGGCAAAAATATATATATTTTTTCAGGTATACAGGGAGATATTAAATGGTAAACAGGGGTTTTGCTACTTTGTTTGAACATTAAATTTGCATATTCTGTATGTGTGTGTTTTAGGCATTTATTGACTTCTATTAAAAACGGAGTTCCAAAGTACTGTCTTAACCTGTTTAATTCCAGTACGGTAGTTTAGGAAAGTTGTTCTTACCTGTTACTTCAGAAAAATATAGCCTAGATAATAGTAACTAACATTAATATAGAAATTCATGGTTTATAAATTTATGGTTATTGGTTTCTCCATAGTTTGTCCCTTCAATTCTCACAAAAATATATTCACAAAGGAAAAAAAATGTTCAGAAATGTTGAGAATAACTTGGGGTCACATGTCTAGTAATTTAACAAACTGGGACTACAAATCATATACTTTTCCCAATACCATGCATTTAAAAACAATGTGTACTGGTTTGAATGACAGATACTTAGTGTGAACCATTTCCCTAACTAAGCAGTCCATAGAATTGATTCAGTGCAATTCTGAAATTTTACCTCAGTCTGTCATCTCAGGGGACCCTCATTAAAATCATTCCTTAATGTAATGGTATAAATGGGTTCTCCAATATTTTAGGCTTTTCTCTGAGGAAGGACTTGCCTGAAGCCTTTGATGTTTTACAATCAGAAGCCTTTTTGATCTTGCTTGGTTATACCAATTTTGCATAATATTCCCCTGCCAATAATAATTCTGTCATATGAAGTACTCTGCTTTTTGCTTGATGGTCATCAAAGAGTATTTATTTCAGTCAAATTAATTGCCTGTGGTATAAATGCAACCAAGGGATTAATTTCTGTGAGAAGTTTAAAAGCTGGTTCACTATCTAAATTTCGAGTACCTATTGGGTTAAATTTGTTTATACCTTTATTCCCAAACTTGGAGGAGAAAAAAATGTTGTATCACTATTCTAAATGATTTTTAATATGTATCAGAGTTTGGAGATAACAAAATAAATAAGTCCAGATGACCAAAGAGAATAGAAGTGTGCTTGATTTAAAAGTAAGTTATTGATACTTGAGTTATATGAGACATGAAATACCTCTTTACTGAGCAGTCAGTGTTCTGAGTCTCTATGAGATCAGTAATCAGAAGCATTATTCTGTGGAAAAGAATGTATGGATGGATGGTGGGGGAAAAATGGGTTTCAGGCCAGGCCCTTCAGTCTTGGTTTGCGAATAATCTGTTTTAACTGTTTATAGGATTATTGTGAGTATCTTAGGGGAGTTAGTATGAAAGATGTTTTAAAAACAATAAAGTGAATCATAGACATAAAGTGCTTTTATTACCATACATTAATAATTCTTAAGAGAGTGTAGCAGTGTGCCATATCAACTATAGATGTTGGAAGGTTCCTCCCTGGTTGCCCTTTCTTAAGATGTTTGTCTGCCATTACAGCAGTATTTCCAGCCCTGCCATTAAGCAGGGAGAGAAAGTAATAATTTGTAGCTCTCTTTCTAATTCAAGGGAATATTATCAGTTCAGGTGGGACAAAGTAAGTCACAATGCCAAATTTCAAGAACAGCATTGGCAGTGGCTCTGGATAGCTGGAATCCAGGTTTAGACACTATCAGGATTTCCTCAACATTTGACTCTAATTCTCTCTATATACTTCTTCATATTTGCTCTATCCTCATGACCTCATTTAATCCCAATTACTTCCCAAAGTCTCTACTTCCTAATATTATGCCAGTGGGGGTAGGGTTTCCAAATATGAATTTTGAGAGGGAACAAACATGCAGTCCATAACATTTCATTCCTGGCTTCCAAAATTCATGTCCTATTCACATCCAAAACACATTTATCCCATCTCAACAACCTTAAAGGTCTTGTTCCAGCATCAACTCTGAAGTCTAAAATCCAAAGTCTTATCTAAATATCTGAATAAGATATGAGTGAAACTCAAGGTATGATTCATCCTGAAGCGAATTCCTCTTCAGCTGTGAATCTGTGAAACTAAATGTGCTTCTAAATTGTGGTGGAACAGGCATAGGGTAGACATTCCCATTCCAAAGTGGAGGAATAGGCAAAAAAAAAAAGGGGTAATGGATCAAGTAATTCTAAAACCTAAGAGGACAAGCAGTAATAAACCTTAAGGCTCAAGTATAATACTTTTTGGTTTGATGCTCTACTTTCCAGTCCCACTTGGGTGTAGTTTTTCCCCCATGGCTTAGTAGAACAGCCCTACAGTGGCTCTGTAGTGGCTTTACCCCTATAGCAGCTCTCTGCCTGGGCCCTGTGGCTCTTCAGGGCTCTCTGCCCTGTGTCTCTAGCTCTTCTAGTCTGGGGTCCTAGCTTGTAGCTCCAATGGGCAGCCACATCCTTTGAAATCTAGGTTGAGGTAGTTAGGCCACTCATGGCTCTGCTGAGTATAGCCCACACTAAGCTCACTGCAGGGTCCAATCCCTGAGGCACAGAGCAGGGGCATCCTGGCCTGTCTGACTGGATAAGTGGCTCTGCCATCCTTTGAATCAACCTCATCTTCCAGGCCCTTGTACACTGGGCCTGTGATGGGAGTGGCAGCCCTGTTGGTGTCTGATTTGATTTGGGGGTCATTCTTCCATTACCTTGTAATTCTTCAGTTGTCTTGAAATAGTTCCTGGCTTCTGGTCAGATGGCTGATTTATAACTAATCTTCTTATCAAAGCTTGTTTGGCTGCAGCCTTAATGTTCTCATTTTCTGTAATATAGATAGGCTAATAATTTTCCAAATCTTTAAATTCTGCTTAATTTTTAAAATATTTAAAAAAAAATTCCAGTTACTTAACGTACAGTATAATATTAGTTTCAGGTGTACAATATAATGACTCAGCACTTCCATAGAACATCTGGTGCTCATCACAATAAGTGCACTCCTTAATCCCCATCACCTATTTCACCCATACCCCCACCTGCCTCCTCTCTGGTAACCATCAGTTTGTTCTCTATAGTTGAGAGTCTGTTTCTTGTTTTGTACCCCCCCTCTGTTTTTCCCTTTGCTCATTTGTTTTGTTTCTTAATTTCCACATATGAGTGAAATCTTATGGTATTTGTCTTTTTGTGACTGACTTATTTTGCTTAGCATAATGCTCTCTAGCTCCATCCATGTTGTTGCAAATGGGAAGATTTCATTCTTGGCTGAGCAATATTCCACCATGTGTGTATGTAATACATACATACTTATATACACACACTTCCTTTTCCATTCATCAGTCTATGAACACTTGGGCTGTTTCCGTAATTTGGCTATTGTAGATAATGCTGCTGTAAACATTGGGGTGCATATATCCCTTTGAATTAGTATTTTAGTATTCTCTCAGTAAATATCTAGCAGTGCAATTCCTGGATTGTAGGGTAGTTCTATTTTTAACTTTTTGAAGAACCTCCATACTGTTTTCCAGAGTGGCTGCACCAGTTTTCATTCCCACCAAAAGTGCAAGAGAGTTCCCCTTTCTCCACATCCTTGCCAATGCCTGTTGTTTCTTGTGTTGTTGATTTTAGCCATTCTGACAGGTGTGAGGTGAAATCCCATTATAGTTTTGATTTATATTTCCTTGATCAGTGATGTTGAGGATCTTTTCATGTGCCTGTTGGCCATCTGTATGTCTTCTTTAGAAAAATGTCTATCATGTCTTCTGCCCATTTTTTAATTGGATTATTCATTTTCGGTGTTGAATCTTGTAAGTTCTTTATAGATTTTGGATACTAACCCTTTATCAGATATGTCATTTGCAAATATCTTCTCCCATTCCTTAGGTTAGCTTTTAATTTTGTTGATTGTTTCCTTCATTGTGCAGAAGCTTTGTATCTTGATGAAGTCTGAATAGTTCATTTTTGCTTTTGTTTCCCTTGTCTCAGGAGACATATATAGAAGGAAGTTGCTGTAGCCAAGGTTACTGCCTGTGCTCTTGTCCAGGATTTTTATGGTTTCCTGTCTCACATTTAGCCCTTTCTTCCATTTTGAATTTATTTTTGTGTATGGTGTAAGAAAGTGGTCTAGTTTCATTCTTCTGCATGGTGCTGTCCAGTTATTCCAACACCGTTTGTTAAGAGACTGTCTTTTTCCCTTTGGATATTCTTTCCTGCTTTGTTTAAGATTAATTGACCATATAGTTGTAGATTAATTTCTGGGTTTTCTATTCTGTTCTATAAATCTATACATAAGGTTTTGTGCCAGTACCATACTGTTTTGATCACTGTAGCTTTGTAATATAACTTGAAGTCTGGAACTCTGATGCCTCCTGCTTTTCTTTTCTTTTTCAAGGTTGCTTTGTCTATTCAGAGTCTTTTGTGGTTCCATATAAATTTTAGGATTGCTTGTTCTAGCTCTGTGAAAAATGCTGTTGGTATTTTGATAGGGATTGCATTGAATGTGTAGCCATATTTTAACAATATTTGTTCTTCCAAACCATGAGCATGGAATGTTTTTCCATTTCTTTGTGTCATCTTCTGTTTTTTCCATTAGTATTTTATAGTTTTCAGAGTACAAGTTCTTCACCTTTTTGGTTAGATTTATTCCTAGGTATCCTATTGTTTTTGGTGCAATTGTAAATGGTATTGCTTTCTTGATTTCTCTTTCTGCTGCTTCATTATAGTGTATAGAAATGCAACAGATTTCTGTATGTTGTTTTAGTATCCTGTGACTTTACTAAATTTATTTATCATTTCTAGCAGTACTTTTCAAGTGCACATGGAACATTCTCCAGAATAGATCACATATTAGGTCACATAACAGGCCTCTATGAATACAAAAAGATTGAAATCATAGCATACACCTTTTCTGACCACAATGCTATGAAACTAGAAATCAACCACAAGAAAAAATCTGGAAAGGCCACAAATACATGGAGGGTAAACGACATGCTACTTGACAATGAATGGGTCAACCAAAAAGTCAAAGAAGAAATTAAAAAAAAAAAATACGTGAGAATGAAAACACAAGGGCCCAAACCTTTGGGTTGCAGCAAATGCAGTCTGAAAAGGGAAATATGTAGCAATACAGGCCTACTTCAAGAACCAAAAAAATCTTAACCTAACCTTACACCTAACGGAACTAGAAAAATAACAACAAATGAAACCTAAAGTCAGCAGAAGGAAGGAAATAATAAAGATTAGAGAAGAAATAAGTGATATAGAAATTTAAAAAACCCAATAGAACAGATCAGTGGAACCAGGTGCTGGTTCTTTGAAAAAAGTAATAAAACTGATAAAACTCTAGCCAGACTTATCAAAAAGAAAAGTGAAAGGACCCAAGTAAAAGAAATTATAAATGAGAGAGGAGAGATAATAACCAAAACCACAGAAATACAAACAATTATAAGAGACTATTATGAAAAACTATATGCTAACAAATTATAGAAATGGATAAATTCCTAGAAACATAAATTATCAAAACTGAAACAAGAAATAGAAAACTTGAACAGACCAATAACCAGCAAAGAAAGTGAATCAGTAATCAAAAAATTCTCAACAAACAGAAGTCCTGGACCAGATAGCTTCATAGGTGAATTCTACCAGATATTTGAAGAAGAGTTAATACTTATTCTCAAACTATTCCAAAAAATAGAAAAAGAAGGAAAACTTGCAAATTTGTTCTACGAGGCCAGCATTACTCTGATTCCAAAACCAGATAAAATACTTCACTAAAAACAAAAACTACAGGCCAGTATCCCTGATGAACATGGATGCAAAAATATTCGGTAAAATACTAGTAAGCTGAATCCAACAATACATTAAGGAAATCATTAACTATAATTGAGCGGGATTTATTCCTGGGATGTAGGGTGGTTCACTAATGGCTAATCAATCAATATGATACACCATATCAACAAGAGAAAGACTAAGAACATATGATCATTTTAGTAGTTGCAGAAAAAGCATTTGACAAAGTACAATATTCATTCATGATAAAAATCCTCAACAAAGTAGGGTTAGAGGGATCATACCTTAACATAATAAAGGCCATATATGAAACGCCCACAGCTAATATCATCCTCAATGGGGAAAAACTGAGAGCTTTTTCTCTATGGTGAGGAACAAAACAGGGATCACCACTGTTGTTCAACGTAGTACTGGAAGTCCTAGCCCTAGCAGTCAAACAACAAAAAGAAATAGAAAGCATCCAGATTGGCAAGGAAGAACTTTCACTATTTGCAGATGACATGATAATGTATGTAGAAAACCCAAAAGACTCCATCAAAAATTCTGCTTAATTTTGCTTAACAATACTATCTTCAAGTCATTTCTCTCTCCTCACATTTTTTAAGAAGACATTATTTATTTATTTGGGGAGAGAGAAGCTGGGGGTGGGGGATAGAGAATGAGCGCACAGGTGGGGGGAGTGGGAGAGGGAGAAGCAGGCTCCCTGCTGAGCAGGGAGGCCAACGCAGGGCTCGATCCCAGGACCCTGGGATCATGACCTGAGCTGAAGGCAGACGCTTAACTGACTGAGCCACCCAGGCATCCCCATCTCTCCTCACATTTCATTGTAAGTAGTCAGGAGAAGCCAAGTTGCACCTTCGCACTTTGTGTAGAAATAGTTTCAGCTGAACAGCCAATTTCAAATCTCATAAGTTCTTCCTTCCATAAAATGCTAGAACACAAACACAATTCAGCCAAGTTCTTTGCTATTTTTTAATAAGGATTGCCTTTCCTCCAGTTTCCAGTGACATGTTACTTATTTTTGTCTGAAACCTCATCAGAATGGCCTTCATTCTCCATATTTCTACCAACATTCTATTCAAGATTACTTAGGTACTCTCTAAGACGATTAAGGCTTTCTCTACAACTTTCTTTTTTTCTTTCTGAGCTCTTATCAGAATCTTCCTCAGTGGTCTATTTATGGCAGTGTAGGTTTATTTTATTATGCACTTAAAAACTTTTTAAGCTTCTGCTCATTATCAGTTCTAAAACCACTTCTATATTTTTAGGTATTTGTTAAAGCAGCACATCTACTTCTTGGTGCCAATTTCTGTATTATCTTGGGCTACGATATTAAAAATACCATTGATTGGATGACTTATAGACAACAGAACTTTATTTCTCACAGTTTAGGAGTCTGGCAGTCTGAGATCAAGGTGTCAGCATGGTTCAGTTCCATTGAGGGCCTTCTGGATTATGCACTGCCAGCTTCTCAATGTATGTTCACATGGAAGAGAGCAGAGAGAAAACAAGCTCTCTGTGATTCTTATAAGAGTACCAATTCCATTCATGAGGGCTCTATCCTCACGATTTCTTCTAATCCTAATTGCACTTCAAAGGCCTGCCTCCTAATGTCATCCCATTGGTGATAGAGTTTCAACATAGGGATTTTGGGGGAAGTACAAGCATGTAGTCCATAACATACGTACATACCACATTTTGTTTAACCTTTCATCCATTGATAAACACTTGGAATATTTCCACCTTTTGGTTACTGTGAATAATACTGCTATGAACATGGGTATACAGATACCTTTTCAAGACCCTGTTTTCAGTTCTTTTGGACCCAGAGTGGAGTTGATAGATTATATAGTCATTATGTTTTTAACTTTTTGAGTAACCTTCATACTGTTTTCATAGTGGCTGCACCATTTTACATTACCACCAGCAGTGCACAAGAGTTATAATTTCTCCACATTTTCACCAACGCTTGTTATTTTTTATTTTGTTGACAGTAGCAATTCTGATTGATGTAGAAATTCATTCTTTGTAGGAAATTCCCCAGTCTTAAGCCATATGTCCATCCCTTTTTTTCCCATTTAAGAATACATGTAACTGAATGGGAATCATTTTATTGTCTTGTCAGATATCTGTTCTAATTCATTTTTAGTCATCAAGGACTAATAATTTGCCTATTTTAAGTAACATGTAGCACACAATCTCATACTGTCTGGTAAGAGTTATAAATGGTGTCTCTGAAGTCTCAATGATACAATTACAATGTGTATGTATTGAAGGCTTAATTCTTATTTGCCAGAAAGTGGTGATTCATATTTTCTATTTTCTATCAGCATTCCTTCTTTGCTATATGATTTAAAAAAAATTTTTTTTAAGGATTTTATTTATTCATTCGACAGATAGAGAGACAGCCAGCAAGAGAGGGAACACAAGCAGGAGGAGTGGGAAAGGAAGAAGCAGGCTCCCAGCAGAGGAGCCTGACGTGGGGCTCGATCCCAGAATGCCAGGATCATGCCCTGAGCCGAAGGCAGACGCTTAACGACTGAGCCACTCAGGCGCCCCTGCTATATGATTTTTTTAATCCCAAATCTATTTTAGCCTTAAGTCTATAGACCCATCTAATTTGAGCAATTGATTGTATTTTGTAATGAAACTTATGAATAGAAATAAGACTAAATCACTAATTTGATAAAGTCTTACTGAGTTCTCATTATGTTTTAGACAGTGTGCTAGGTGCTGGGGATAAAATGAACAAGTCAGGGTTCCTGCCCTCACTAGGTTTACTGTCTAGTTCCGGAGGTAGACATCAATCAATAAATTAACCAAATAGTTTTAATTACAATTGTGATAAATTCTGTGAAGAGAAAGCACATGATGCTCTGGGAGTATGTAATGGGAATTCCAACTAAGCAGAAATGGGGTGGGAAAAAAGGCTTCTCTGAGAATTGACTTGTAAATTAAAGCTGAAATTGAGTGATTGTTTAGTAAAATGGTAATGGTCTGTTGATAGACATGACTGTATGGATGGATGAGGGAGGACTCCAGGCTAGGTTAGAAAACATTTACAAATCCATAGGCTGGAAAGATTAGCAGTTTAGGAACCAAATGTAGGTGCATTTGTATGAAGCATAAAGAAATAGGAGAGGAGTTAAGATGGCAAAGTAGTAGGGGGACCCTGGGCTTGCCTCATCCCTCGAACACAACTAGATCAACATCAAATCATTTTGAACACCTAGGAAATCAGTCTGAGAATGAAGAGAACAATCTGCACAATTAGAGGGAGAGAATGTGGCAGGCTTACTTTAACAAATAAATCAAAGCACACCTAGTTAAAGTTCCAAACACTCCCCACTGCAAGCAAGGAGAACTTTGCAGACAACTGACCTGTGGGAAAGAACAGCCAAAACACAACAGCAGAGTGCACACAGCATACACCAGAAACACTTCCTGAAGTGCCAGACCCTGAATAGTGCACGATCCCTTTTTTTTTTAATTATTATGTTCAATTAGCCAACATATAGTGCATCATTAGTTTTTGATGTAGTGTTCAGTGATTCATTAGTTGTGTGTAACACTCAGTGCTCATCAGCACACGTGCCCTCATTAATGCCCATCATCCAGTTACCCCATCCTCCACCCCCCTCCCTTCTGTAACCCTCAGTTTGTTTCGTGGAGTCCAGAGTCTCTCATGGTTTGTCTCCCTCTCTCATTTCTTCCCATTCGGTTTTCCCTCCCTTCCCCTATGATCCTCCATGCTATTCCTTATGTTCCACATATGAGTGAAACCATATGATAATTGTCTTTCTCTGCTTGCCTTACTTCACTTAGCATAATCACCTCCAGTTCCATCCATGTCAGTGCAAATGGTGGATATTCATCCTTTCTGATGGCTGAGTAATATTCTGTTGTATATATGAACTCCATCTTCTTTATCTATTCATCTGTTGAAGGGCATCTTGGCTCTTTCCACAGTTTGGCTATTGTGGACATTTCTGCTATGAGCATTGGGGTGCATGTGCCCCTTCTTTTCTGTCTGTATCTTTGGGGTAAATACCTAGTAGTGCAATTGCTGGGTTGTGGGTAGCTCTATTTTTAACATCTTGAGGAACCTCCAGTGTATGATCCCTTCTTAATAAAGTTATTACTCTCAGGATCAGGAAACATAACAAGGTTTTATAACACTGAAAAGACAGAAACCTAGACATAATGGAAAGATGGAGGAATTCTCCCCAAAAGAAAGATCAAGAAGAAATCATAGCCATGGATTTGCTCAAAATAGATAAGCAATATATCTGAACAAGAGTTTAGAACAACAGTCATAAGAATATTAGCTGAACTTGAACAAAGCATAAAAGATAGCTGGGAAACCCTGGCTGCAGAGATAAAAGACCTAAAAACTAGTCAGGCCAAAATAAAAAAAGTTATAACTGAGATGCAAAACCAACTGGGTGTGGGGCGCCTGGGTGGCACAGCCGTTAAGCATCTGCCTTCGGCTCAGGGCGTGGTCCCGGCATTGTGGGATCGAGCCCCACATCGGGCTCCTCTGCTATGAGCCTACTTCTTCCTCTCCCACTCCCCCTGCTTGTGTTCCCTCTCTCGCTGGCTGTCTCTATCTCTGTCAAATAAATAAATAAAATTAAAAAAAAAAACTAACTGGGTGTAATCACAATGAGGATGGAAGAAGCAGAGGATTGAATAGGTGATATAGGAAATAAAATTATGGAAAATAATGAAGCCAAAAAGAAGGAAAGAAAACTATTAGATCATGAATGTAGACTTAAAGAACTCAGTGATTCCATGAAGTGCAATAATATCCATATCATAGGAATCCCAGAAGAAGAGCAGGAAAAAGGGGAGAAGGTTTATTTGAACAAATTATAGCTGAGACCTTTCCTAATCTGGGGAAGGAAACACACATTCAAATCTAAGAGGCAGAGAACTCCCTTCAGAGTCAACAAAAACAGATCAACACCAAGACATATCATAGTGAAACTTGCAAAATACAAAGATAAAGAGAATTCTGGAAGCAGCTAGGGACAAAAGTTCCATAACCTACAAGGGTAGAACACATGGTTAGCAGCACACCTGTCCACAGAAACTTGTCAGGCCAGAATAGAGTGGCAGGATATATTCAGTGTGCTAAATGTGAAAAATGTGCAGCCAAGAATACTATATTCAGCAAGGCTGTCATTCGGAATAGAAGGAGAGATAAAGAGTTTCCAAGACAAGCAAAAACTAAAGGAGCTTGTGAACACTAAACCTCAAAGGGAACCCTTTGAGTGGGAAAGAGGACAAAAGCAACAAAACTAGAAAGGAGCAGAGACAATCTATAGGAACAGTGACTTTACAGGTGATGCAATGGCACTAAATTCCTATTTATCAGTAATTATTCTGAATTTAAATGCTCCAATGAAAAGACCTAGGGTATCAGAATGGATAAAAAAACCGATACCCAATGATATGCTGCATATAAGAGATTCATTTTAGACCTAAAGACACCTCAAGATTGAAAGTGAGGGGGTGGAGGACCATCTTTCATGCTAATGGACATTTAAAGAAAGCTGGAGTAGTCATACGTATATCAGATAAACTAGATTTTAAACCAAAGAGTGTAATAAGACATGAAGAAGGGCACTATATCATAATAAAGGGGTCTATCCAACAAGATCTAACAATTATAAATATTTATGCCCCCAACTTGGGAACAGCCCAATATATAAATTAATAACAAACTTAAACTCAATAATAATACAATAATAGTAGGGGACTTTAACACCCAGTCACAGCAATGGACAGACCATGTAAGCAGATCAATAAGGAAATATTGACTTTGAATGACACACTGGACCAGATGGACTTAATGTATATATTCGGAGCATTTCATCTTAAAGCAGTAGAATACACATTATTTTTAAGTGCATATGGAAAATTCTCCAGAATAGATCACATACTAGTCTACAAATCAGGTCTCAACCAGTACAAAAATATCGAGATCATATCATGCATATTTTCAGACCCCAACTCTATGAAACTTGAAGTCAATCACAAGAAAAAATCTGGAAAGATCACAAATACATGAAGGTTAAAGAACATCCTACTGAAGAATGAGTGGGGTTAACTAGGAAATTAAGGAAGAAATAAAAAAATACATGGAAGCAAATGAAAATGAAAACACAACCATCCAAAATCCTTTGGGTTGCAACAAAGGTAGTCCTAAGAGAGAAGTGTATAGCAATACAGGTCTACCTCAAGAAGCAAGAAAAGTCACAAATGCACAGCCTAATCTTACATCTAAAGGAGCTAGAAAAAAGAACAGCAAATAAAGTCTAAAACCTGCAAAAGAAGGGATTAGAACAGAAATAAATGATATAGAAAATTTAAAAACCCAAGAAAACAGTAGAGCAGATCAAGGAAACCAGGAGCTGGTTCTTTGAAAGAATTAACAAAATGGATAAACCCCTAGACAGACTGATCAAAAGGAAAGGAGAAAGGACCCAAATAAATAAAATCACAAATGAAAGAGGAGAGATCACAACTAACACCATAGAAATACAAACAATTATAGGAGAATATTATGAGCAGTTATATGTCAACAAATTGGGCAATATGGAAGAAATGGATAAATTCCTAGAAATATATGAAATGCCAAAACTGAAATAGAAAGAAATAGAAAATTTCACCAGATCCATAACCAGCAAAGAAATTGAATCAGTAATCAAAAATCTCCCAACAAACAAGAGTCCAGGGACCGATGACCTCCCTGGGGAATTCTACCAAACACTTAAAGAAGAATTAATACCTATTCTTCTGAAGCTGTTCCAAAAAAAATAGAAATGGAAGGAAAATTTACAAACTTATTCTATAAGGCCAGCATTATCTTGATTCCAAAACCAGACAAAGACCCCACTGAAAAGGAGAATTACAGACCAATATCTCTGATGAATATAGATGCAAAATTCTCAAGAAGATACTAGCTAATCGAATCCCAGCAGTACATTAAAAGGATTTTTCACCGCAATCAAGTGGGATTTATTCCTGGGCTTCAGGGATGGTTCAGTATCCACAAAACAATCAGTGTGATACATTACATTAATTAATTAATAAAAAAAGGGTAAGAACCAGAAGATCCTCTCAATAGATGCATAAAAAACATTTGACAAATGATAGCATCCTTTCTTGATAAAACCCCTCAAGAAAGTAGGGCTAGAAAGAACATCTCTCAACATCATAAAAGCCATATAGAAAAGACCCACACCAAATATCCTCAGTGGGAAAAAAACTGAGAGCCTTTCCTCTACCATCAGGAGCAAGACAAGGATGTCTACTCTCAACCATTACTATTTAAGATAGTAGTGGAAGTCTTAGCCTCCACAGACAACAAAAATAAATAAAAGGCATACAAATTGGCAAGGAAGAAGTCAATATTTTACTATTTGCACATGACATGGTACTCTATGAAGAAAACCTGAAGGACTCCACCAAAAAATTGCTAGAATTAATATATGAATTCAGCAAGTCGCAGTATATAAAATCAACGTACGGAAATCTGTTGCATTTCTATACACCAGTAATGAAGCAGCAGAAAGAGAAATCAGGGAGTTAGTCCCATTTACAATTGCACCAAAACCCATAAGATACCTGGGAATAAACCTAATCAAAGAAGTAAAAGATCTGTACGGTTAAAACCATAGAACACTTATGAAAGAAATTGAAGAAGACACAAAGAAATGGAAAAACATTCCATGCACATGGATTGGAAGAACAAATAACGTTTAAATATTTATGCTACCCAAAGGAATTTACAAATTCAGTGCAATCCCAATCATTACAACAGCAGCATTTTTCACGGAACTAGAACAAACAATCCTAAAATTCATATAGAACTAGAAGAGACCCAGAATAGCCAAAGTAATGTTGAAAAAGAAAAGCAAAGTGGGAGGCATCACAATCCCAGACTTCAAGCTGAATTACAAAGCCATAATTATCAAGACAGTATGATACTGGCACAAAAACAGACACATAGATGAATGGAACAGAATAGAAAACCCAGAAATGGACCCACAACTATATAGTCAACTAATGTTTGACAAAGCAGGAAAGAATATCCAATGGGAAAAGGACAGTCTCTTCAAGAAATGGTGTTGGGAAAACTGGACAGCAACATGCAGAAGAATGAAACTGGACCATTTTTTTACAAAAATAAATAAAAAATAAATTAGAAATGGATGAAAGACCTAAATGTTAAGACAGGAGATCATCAAAATCCTGGAGGAGAGCATAGGCAGTAACCTCTTTGACCTCAACCATAGCAACTTCTTACTAGATATGTCAACAAGAGGCAAGGGAAACAAAAGCAAAAATGAACTATTGGGACTTCATCAAGATAAAGAGCTTCTGCACAGTGAAGGAAACAACACAGTTAAAAGTCAGTCTATGGGGTGGGAGAAGATATTTACAAATGATATATTGGATAAAGGGCTAGTATCCAAAAATCTATAAAGAACTTACAAGATTCAACACTGAAAATGAATAATCCAATTAAAAAATGGGCATAAGACATGATAGACATTTTTCCAAAGAAGACGTAGATGGCCAACAGACACATGAAAAGATCTTCAACATCACTGATCATCAAGGAAATATAAATCAAAACTATAATGGGATTTCACCTCACACCTGTCAGAATGGCTAAAATTAACAACTCAGGAAACAATTGATGTTGTCAAGGGTGTGGAGAAAGGGAAACCCTCTCACACAATTGGTGGGAATACAAACTGGTGTAGCTACTCTGGAAAACAGTATGGAGGTTCCTCAAAAAATTCAAAACAGAACTATCCTATGACTCAACAATTGTACTACAGGTATGTAGTAGGTATTTATCCAAAGGATAAAAAAGATGCTGATTTTAAGGGGCACATGCAGCCCAGTGTTTACAGCAGTAGTAGCCTAATTATGGAAAGAACCCAAAGGTCCATTGACTGGTGAATGTAAAAAGGTATGGTATATACATACAATGGAGTATTCCTCACCCATCAAACAGGATGAAATCTTGCCATTTGGAATGATTTGGATGGAACTAGAGTGTATTATGGTAAGCGAAATAAGTCAGTCAGAGAAGGACCAATATCATATAATTTCACTTATATGTGCAATTTAAGAAATAAAACAGATGAACATAAGGGTAGGGAAGGAAAAATAAGATAAAAACAGAAAGGGAGCAAACCATAAGAGACTCTTAACTACCGAGAACAAATTGAGGGTTGCTGGAGGGGAATGGATAGGGGTATGGCTAAATGGGTGATAGGCATTAAGGAGGGCACTTGTTATGTTGAGCACTGGGTGTTGTATATTAGTGATGAATCACTTAATTCTACTCCTGAAACCAATACTACACTATATGTTAACTAACTTGAATTTAAATAAAATCTTGGAAGAAAAAAAAATTAAGGAAAAAAGAAATAAGAGAGAAACTGGTAGGAGCCCAGGATGGAGATATGCAAGAACTAAATCTTGCAGGCTATGCTAGACCACATTTTCAAAGAATGGTTTTGGGCTTCTGATCAAGATTGCACATGTGTTTATATACAGTCTTTGAATTCAACACAAATAGTAATGATCTATAAAATATAAAAACAGGAAAAACCCAAAATATATAGTTGGGTTTAGAACATGCTAAATATTTCCGCAGAACAAAAACAGAATAGAAACACAAAGTGATGGATGAAGCTGAGGCCGTGATTTTCTGTACCTGACACAGGACACTGTCAGCATTGGCTCCTGTAGACTAATGGGCGCTAAATGTGGTGAGTCGATAAGAGAACCATAACCAGGTTCACTGGTTGGGGCTGTTACAGGCTTTCCTGGCAGTCCTACTGCCTAAGTTCCAAAATACAGGAAAGCATTTGATGGCCAGTTAGCCTACCAAATCAACAGTCTTTTTACTTTCAATTTTTTTTTTTTTCCAAGTCAATCTTCGATGTGAATTTTTCTCCGGGAAATAGAAGAGGGAAATCAGCAAATCATTCTAACATGTCTAGAATAATATTGATGTGAAAACTAGGCAATAAAAGGTTAAGAAAAAAGTTATAGATGAATCTCACCTTGAATTTGGATGCAAAAAAATCTCCAAAAGATACTAACATATTTAACTCAGCAGTACATGATAAAAGTTACAGCATGACCAATTACAGTTGATCCTAGGAAAGCATGAATGCATGAGTATTTGAAAAGCTAATAAGATAATGTATGATTAATGGACCAAATTAAAAAAAAATCTATATGATTACCTGTGTAAAAGCAGCAAAAATAAAATTCAACTCTGCTTCGTAGGTTAAAAAAAAAAACACCTTAGCAGATAGAAGGCAAATAAAATATGTGGGTTCAGTTGTTTTTTTGTCTACCCAGGAGTCATTCCTGAACTCCTTTTCCTTATCCACTTCCTACTATCAAGATGAAGAAAGCCAGATACTTACTTTCTTAGCCTCTCAACTTATTATTTTTTTTAAGGATTTTATTTATTTGAGAGAGAGCGAGCGAGTGAGCACTTAGTGGGAGAGAGATAAGCAGACACCGTGCTGAGGGCAGAGCCCAATGTGGGGCTTGATCCCACAACCCTGAGATCATGACCTGAGCCAAAATCAAGAGTTAGAGGCCCAACTGAGAGCCACCCAGGTGCCTCTTAGCCTCTCTTCTGTGAGGGTGGCCATGTGACCTAGTTCTGCACAATCAAATGTAAAGAGTATTCTGATGGGGAGCTTCTGGAAATGACTTTCCTTCCTGATAAAAGAAATGCGTGATCCTTTTCTTTTTTTGTACCCTAGCTGCCCACTGTTTCTTCCCTGTGACCATGATTGTATGTGCATATGATGCTTGGAATTATGCCATTGTATTCAGGAATGAAGAAGGATGAGAGTTAAAATTTCTTCCGTGCAGTGTTATACTGCAGATCCTAGTCAATACAGTAAGATAGAGAAATAAAGTTAAAAAATAGAAAGGAAAAAAATTAATTTGCTCTAGATATGATTGCTTTTATAGAAAACTAGAAAGCATATGTAGACACATTACAAAACTAGTAATAGAGTTTTGCAGGTTTTCTGGATTTAAGACCAACTGAAAAAAGATTACATTGCCACTAGCCACCATAAAAACAAATTAATACATATAACATTGCATAATAAATTATGAAGTACTTAGGACTAGCTTTAACAGAATTTTGTAATGCTTTTAAAAAGGGGATAATTTCAAAATGTTTACTGAAGTATATAAGACTTGAATAAAAGGAGACACGAGGCTTTGGAATTGAAATACTCATTTTAAAGAAGCATCAATTTACCTCAGACTAATCTATATTTTCTATGCAATGTCTACTCAAACCCTAAAAGATTTGTTGGGGGTCTTAACAGCTTCTCACAAAATTAATGTGAAATTACAAAGAGAACAGATAAATGTAATGACTTTACAGAATACTGAGAAGTTCAAATGAATGAACTAGAGCTACAGTTATACCTCAAAAAACCTAACACAGCAGAAAAGTCAAGTTTCCCACTGATGTGTAAGTTATGCCTTTCATGTAAAATATGATAATGAGGAATATTAATGTTTATTTGTATCTACACAGGTAATCATAGATTTAAAAAAATGCAGGGTAATGATAAATACCAGATTCAAGACAATGTTACCTCTGAGGAAAAAGAAGGGAAAGGGATGAGAGTGAAATCTATACGGGCTTAAATTGCTTGAAATATTTTATTTCTTAATCTGAAAGTCTATTACATGGATGTTTATTGTACAATTTCTTTGATTTTTGTATGCCTGAAATGTTTCAAATGATCTTTCTGTCTCTCTGCCCATCTGTTTTTCTTTCTGTCTTCCTGTCTTTCTCTCTTTCTATCTTTGTGTGTATTGTCCATCCTCTCTCTGTGTACCCATCCTCATCTGCCTCTCGTCTGCCTGTTTGAAGCATGCAGGACGGAATGGAGAGTAGTTCTATGAGTTTTAGGTTATTCTCTTTACTTTGCTGAATATTTTAAAAATACATGTTTCTGCAAGATACTTGCTACTGTGTGGATAATGGATCAGAGGAGTTAAGAAGCAGTGTGAGATACCATTGAGTCTTATTGTAGTAGCAGATAGAAGGAAATAGTGAATCTGAAAATTGTTTCAGAAGCGGAATGGAGGTCTGTGGAGACTACTTGAAAGTGTAGGGAAAGGCTGGTGGGAGGCTGGTTCTACTGTTTCTGTCATGAGCCGCCTAGTGGACAATAAAGTGATTTCTACTGCTAGAAAATACATGTGGAAAGAGTGCTGTTGATGGTTGGGGCAAGGTGACCCCCTATTGAATTTTGGTATTCACAATTTAGATTTCTTGCAACATTCCTTGATGTGTCATATATGCTCTTAAGTACATCCTGAAGCCTTTGCTACAGAGTCCAACAGAAGGAATTTTCTGATGTGGCTTGCTTCCTTCTGAGAAGTCCAAGTTAAAATTTTCTGTTTAAAGAAGTAGACTCCTTCAGAGAGCATATTCATTGTTTATACTGAACTGGCTGGCATGAGGTACTGTGGGAGAGAACCAGTACTTGGTTCTGCTTGTGGACAGTATGGGCTTTGGACTGTGGAGATGCTGGCAGGATTGAAACAGTGCTTGTAGCCGAGAATCACCCGTTAGGAAAGGAATGTTGCATAAGGATGCTGACTGGAGGTTGCAGAATGTGCTGACCTGTATAGTGGAGAGGGCCCTAAAGCGGGCAATGTGCAAGCCTTTCATTGCTGCTAAGAATTCAGGTGAAAAATGTATCTTACAGGCACTTTTTACCCCAGCATGACTTCTGCAGATGCTGCCAGTTGATCAGAATTTGCTGTTTGTTGCTTTGTGGCCACTTTATTTATGCACTATTCTGGATGTACGATTTAAAAAAATTCTTATACTTCTTCAGTCATAGTTGACGGTACAACAGATAGTTCTTTCTCACCTCGTAACCCAAAGTTATTTAAGATTTTGCCATGATGGATACCCCTAAGTATTTTATTAATAAGTGAGCAAGTGAGGCCTCTTAAGAACAAAGGCTCAGCTTATGAGACATCCTAGATTCAACTGTATATCAGTCTTATTGCTAGGACCTGCCACTTTTCTAATGTTGACTTTTTATGACGGCACCCCTTATTCTGAAT
Source organism: Ursus americanus (assembly GCF_024610735.1). Taxonomy (NCBI): domain Eukaryota; kingdom Metazoa; phylum Chordata; class Mammalia; order Carnivora; family Ursidae; genus Ursus; species Ursus americanus. The sequence goes on from NC_142133.1 coordinate 24,275,636, forward strand.
CATAAAAAGGTGAGTATATGTTTAAAACTCAAGTAAATATAATATTAATTTTAAGCAGTTTTGTAACATCTGTGGAGGAAATAGATAATCCTGGTAACTTGAGGGTTCATTTCAGTTAAGAATAAAAATTGTATTAATATGTTTTATTCACTGAGACCAAGCACATTACATTTTTCTTAGTTAGGTTCCAAGAATTCATCAGTGGGAAGCTAGAGAAAAAACAGAACAAAACAAAATAGGAGATCTTGATAGCAGAGGAGATAAAGATTCAAAGGCCTGTTTATTCTTTTCTTGTAAGAAAGTGTACCTTCTGTAAACTTCATACAAATAAAATTTCAAAATTATAATCAGACACTTCAGGGGCAAGGTGATGTTTCTAATTTGCATTCTCAGCAGTCATGACCAGTGTCTATTTTGTTAAAGGGGATATTTCAAGAACAGTTTATATTAATATTTTACGGCTTCAATCCTAGGTTATCAAGATTGTGAGGGAGGCTTACAGATTTGTTTCTATTCTGTTTATTGAAGACTCTTGCTTTTCTCTTCCACTGATTTCACACATTCCCAGGTGCGTTCGGATACTCCTAACATTGCTTGTACTTCTGGAAAAAAAGTACAACTTTACAAAAAATAATTTCTTGGGCTCCTCCCTATCTCGCTTCTAAAATCACCTGCCAGGCTCTTCTGCTGCCTTTACCTGTTACATACAGTTGGTTCTTCTAGAACAGAGTTTTTCAGCCTTGGTACTATTGATTTGGAGCTGGAGAATTCTTTGTTGTTGAGGGTTGTCCTGTGCGTTGTGGGATGTTTGGCAGCATCCCCAGTGTCAGTCTCCTAGATGCTAGTAGTACTCACCTACGCATTTGAGATAACCAAAAATGTCTCTACAGCTTACCAAGTGTCCCCTGAGGGCAAAAATTTCCCCAGTTAAGAATAACTGTTCTAGAGATGTTTATATGGGTTTCCCAAGGGGAGACCATGGTGAAAGACTATAATGCTGTGACCTTACTTATATTTGGATTAGGTTTTCTTGCAGGTAAGAACTTTCATGAGAGTTATCCTAAAAAATTCATGAAAGGGAACCTCTTTTTGCAGAAGCATCATTCTGTCACAGGACTCACCTTCCATGTTCTGACTCTGACAGCAATATCAATTCATAGATTATTTTTCTATATTAGGTGCCAAAAACATTAGTACGAATGAAAACCGATTTCCACTCTAAAGGAGTAGGCACTCCAGGAACTGATGGTAAATCCTTGACCAAAATGAAGCCTAACATAAATTAGCATTAGCTCTGGACCCTGCCTTTGTAACAGGCATTACCACCGGCTTTCATTAATGAAAGACACCACACTATATATAGTCATTCCTATGCATAAGAATCTGCTTACTCTGCTATTCCTTTTTTTTTTCTTTTAAAGATTTTATTTATTTGACAGAGAGAAACAGCGAGAGAGGGAACACAAGCAGGGGGAGTGGGAGAGGAAGAAGCAGGCTTCCCGCTGAGCAGGGAACCTGATGTGGGGCTCGGTCCCGGGACCATGGGATCATGCCTGAGCCAAAGGCAGACGCTTAACGCTTAACGGCTGAGCCACCCAGGTGCCCCTACTCTGCTATTCTTGCATCATTATTAAAGGATGAAAAACACCCGGACACATAGTTAAAGCCACTTAATTGGCATATGAATAAATGAAATGTTCAATTAAGAGGGCCAAATGCCAGGGATTTGAATTAGTTTAGTGCTTTTCTGTGACTTGACATGATGCATTAATTGTGACTAACATTTACAAAATGCTCTGCTTTATAAGACACAGGTTAATTGTTAAGCTTTGGCTTAAAGCACTTAATTCTATTGTCACTTTATATTTTCTTGTGTTGTTCATTGCTTAAAGTCATACAGAATAGTCCTATTTTAGTAAACATATTTCCCATTTTAAGATCTTCTAAGGCTTTATTATTTACCGATGTTCTCATTAGATGCCATATATTTTAATATACTGTGCAGCTACTAGAGTGAGATGATTTCTTAATTGGCATCTTTCAGCTTTCCAGTGGCTGGCACAAATAAAGATTCTAGTCTGCTTATCAGGAGTGAGCTGATAGCTTATGACATCTTTGCAGATCTTAAAAATTATTAGCCATAAAATCATTTATTGTCCAATCAAGTAAATTAGCCTCTATCATTGGCTGAACTTTCTCGTTTTTTTTTGCAAAATAAAATCATAATAACGAGTAAAAGAATACTAATAAAAATCAAGAGTAATGTACGATATAAAATTTCTTTGCTCTTATTTGTTCTGCTGGTCACTCCTCCTACTACCTATTTCAAAAAGTTATCTAAAATAGAAACCTAGTGCTCTGAATGTTGTGGAAAGTACTCCTTTAAAAGAGAAGAGCATTTACTTTGATGCGTATGTATTTAGAATTATTTGAATACTTGAATATAAGAATTAGAATTATATTATTTAGAACAGATAGTGATTTTATGGGTATTTTAGCACAGTGCCTTCATTTTTCATGTAGGATGCGGAAATTCAGGTAGGTTGAATTGACTTTCTCAAGGTCTCTCAGATAGGAAGAGACAAAGTAAGCATAATAATATAATAATACAGAATTACTAATTCCAGGTCTAGTGGCATTGGTTTTCTAGCATATGATCTTTCTATATGAACTTCAGAATTATTTATTTATTTTTTAAAAGATTTTATTTATTTATTTGACAGAGAGAGAGACAGCCAGCGAGAGAGGGAACACAAGCAGGGGAGTGGGAGAGGAAGAAGCAGGCTCCCAGCAGAGGAGCCTGATGTGGGGCTCGATCCCAGAACACTGGAATCACGCCCTGAGCCAAAGGCAGACACTTAACGACTGAGCCACCCAGGCGCCCCTATTTTTTTCTGGTCATAAAGAGTTAGAAGATGAGGGTAAAGAAGATATTCTTTTGTCCATAGCCAAAAGTTTTGTATGTTTCAAGGGTTGTTTTAATGGTCCCCTGCCATTTGGAGACTCACCATGAACATCACAAGTATAACTGAACACATGTGAGTTGTATGATCTAATTGTTCTAGTTGAATCAGATTTCTTTCTGTTTCTACAGGTGCACCTTTTTGGATTTATATAAAAAAGATACCTTTAGCATTGTTCATTTATATGAACACAAAATGTTAGAAAGTAAAATGACATGCTTTTATGTGTGGGTTTTTATTTTTTATTTTTTTATTTTTTACAGGTGGGAACAAAAATGTTCCTGGTATAATAAAGTCAGAGTTGCAGAAGTGAATATTGTTTTCTTTTGATAGATGTTCAGTATGATTTCAAGGGATACAAACTTGCTATAGTGAGCATTCCTATGGAAGAGAATTCATTCTATCATAATTCAGTAACCTTAGTGACAATGTAGAGATTATAGTAGATGTGAAATGTATCTCACTATAGTTGTGATGTGTATTTCCATAATGACTAGTAATATTGAGCATCTTTTTAGGTGGTTTTGGCCATTTGTGTATCTTCCATTCAAATCCTTTGCCTATTTTTAAATTAGGTTATTTCATTCCTAGGTATATACCCAAGAGAAATGAAAACATACACACACAAAAATTTGTATGTGAACGTTCATATCAATATTATTCATAGTAGCAAAAAATGGAAACAATCCAGATATCTAGTGCTAAGGAATAAACTAAGAAACAAAATGTGGTATATCTTTACAATTAAAAACTATTTGGCAATAAAAGTGAATGAAATACTGATGCATGCTATAATATGGATGAAACTTGAAAACATACTAGATGAAAGCGAATCACAAAAGACCATAAATCATATAATTCCATTTACATGCAATGGCTAGAATAGGCAAATCTGGTGGAGACAGAAAGTAGATTAGTGGTTGCCTGGGGCTAGAGAGAGAGAGAGGAATGGGGAGAGAGTGCTAATGGGTCTGTGGTTTCTTTCACAGCTGATGGGAGGGTTCTAAAATTAGATAGCAGGGATGGTTGCTCAGCTCTGTAAATATACTAAAAATCATTGAATTATAAACTTGAGTAGTAGGGTAATGTTATGGTATGTGAATTGTATTTCAATAAAGGTATTTGAAAAAAAAACATACTTATAAAAATACAGTTTTACTCTTTAGCAGTTTATCAAATAATAGAAGTGAGGGTTTCAAAATAAGGTTTTTAGAGTCCTTACTATGAGAATAAGTTGATGACCAGCTGCTCATTAAAATAACCATTTGTACTTAAATTGTTAATTAAAATCAATGTATTACACTGCTAAGTGAAATAAGTCAGTGGGAGAAAGACAAATACCATATGTGAAATATAAGAAACAAAACATGAACATAGGGAAAGGGAAAAAAATAGAGGGAGACAAAGCACAAGAGACTCTTAACTATAGAGAACAAATGGAGGGTTACTGGAGGGGAGGTGAGTGGGGGATGGGCTAAATGGGCATGGGTGTTAAGGAGGGCACTTATTGTGATGTATATGTAAGTGATGAATCACTAAATTCTACTCCTGAAACCAGTATTATACTATATGTTAACTAACTAGAATTTAAATAAAAAAGTAAAATAAAATTAAAAGATAAATTTAAAAAAATAAAATAAAAGCTTTGTAATACAAATAAGTGTTTTCACTTCCTTTCTTAGTAAATATCACCGCCACCTATCTAATTGCCCATACCAGATACTTGAAAGTCATTTTCCATTTTCTTCACCTCTCACCTGTAGTAAGGAAGAGGTTCTGTTGATTTCATCTTTCACCTACTGGGTATCATTTGGCATTCTCCTTTCCAATCATGCTGCCTCAGTCTTGGTTCAGAATATTTGGCCTACCCTATTTTTATAGCCTTTGGTTGGTCTAGTCTTCTGGTAAGAGATTGTTCTGAAATGTATATATGATCTCAGTGATCTCAATGGTACAGTTTTGCTTACAGAATAAAGACTGAAATTCTTAGTATGATCTGGAAGGTCTTAAGAACCCTGTCCATTTTCCAGTCTCACTTTTTATCTTTCCCACTCAGCAAGTTACAGTAGAGTTCAGCGCATTTGTCATGCCATTTTTTATCTTGAAATTTCTACTTTATTTAGATGTTGTTTAGTTTGTTTTTAATTTGGCTATTTAGAAGTGTGTTGTTTACTTCCCAAATAGTTGGTGATTTCCAGCTACCTTTCTGTTATTGATTTATAGTTCAATTTCACTGAGGTCTGAGACTACTTTGTATGGTTTCTGTTCTTTAAAATTTGCTGAGGTGTATTCTACTGCCCAGTATATGGTCTATCTTGGTGAACATTCCACGTGAGCTTACAAACATATGTATTCTGATGTTGGATGCAGTATTCTATAAATATTAACTACATCAAGTTGACTGATAATAGTATTCAGGTTATGTATATACTTACTGAGTTTCTGCCCACTTTGTCTATCAATTATGGGCAGAGATATGTTGAAGCCTCCCATTATAATAGTGGATTCATCTATGTATCCTTGCAGTTTTATCAGTTTTTGCTTCATGTATTTTGACCCTCTTGTAAGGTGCGTATATGTTTATGATTGTTAAGTCTTCTTGGAGAATTGACCCGTTTATCATTATGTAATTCCCCTATCTTTGCTTGTCTGAAATTAATATAATTATTCCAGCTCCCTTTTGATTAGTGTTAGCTTATCATAGTTTTCTCTATCCCTCTACTTTTTACCCATCTGAATCTTTATCTTTATGGTGTATTTCTCTTTTAGACTACACATTTGGGTCTTGTTTTTGTTTTCAGTCCACTCTGACAATATCTATCTTTTAATTGGTGTGTTTAGACCATTCGTACATAAAGTGATTATTAATATAACTAGATTATTATCTACCATGTGTGTAACTGTTTTCTATTTATTGTATTTATTTTTGTTTCCTCCCTTCTTCTCTTACTCTGGTTTCAAGCATTTTACATGGTTCAATTTTATCTCTTCTGTTTAGTGTATAAATTATACTTTGTTTTAAATAAATGGACTTTATCTTTTTAGAACAGTTTTAGGTTTGCAGAATGGGCAGAAAGTACAGTTTCCATATACTTTCTCTCCCCACCCCCATCATTTGTTCTGTTATTAATATCTTGCATTGATGTGATTTGTTTGTAACAATTGCTTAAACAATATTGATATATTACTATTAACTGAAGTCCATAGTTTACATTAGGGTTCACTCTTTGGGTTGTACATTCTGTGAATTTTGACAAATGCAGAATGTATGTATCCAGCATTTTAGTATCTTACAGAGTAGTTTCACTTCCCTAAAAATCCCCTGTGCTCCATCTATTTCTCTTTCCCTTTTCTCGCCCACCCTCCCCTGCCTTCCCCACCACAAATGAACTCCTGGCAACCACCAATCTTTTAACTGTCTCTACAGTTTTGACTTTTCTGAACTATACTATAGTTGGAATCATACAATGTCTAGGCTTTTCAGACTGGCCTCTTTCACTTAGCAATATGCGTTTAAGGTTTCTCCATGTCTTTTCGTGACTCGATAAGATATTTCTTTTTAAGCAGTACTGCTATTCCATTGTATGGATGTATCGTGGTTTATCCATTACCTTATTGAACAACATCGTGGTTGCTTCCAGTTTTTGACAGTCATGAATAAAGCAGCTATAAACGTCCGTCTGCAGTTTTTTTGTGTGGAAATAAGTTTTCAACTCCCTTAGGTAGGTATGAAGGAGCATGATTGCTGGATCGTATGGTAAGAACATGTTTAGTTTTGTAAGAAGCTACCAGACCGTCTTCCAAAGTGGCTGTATCATTTGGCATTTCTACCAGCAGTGAGAGTCCCTGTAGCTTTTCACCCTTGCCAGCATTTGGAGTTGTCAGTGCTGTGGATTTGGGCCATTGTAATAGGTGTATAGTGCTATATCACTGTCGTATTAGTTTTCAGTTCTCTAATGACTTATGATAATGAGCATCTTTTTATATGCTTATTTGCTATCAGTACATCTTGTTTGGTGAGGTGTCCTTTCAGTTCTTTTGCCCACTTTTTAATTGTTTTCTTACTGTTATATTTTAAGAATTTGAATATTTTGGATACAAGCAAATCTTCTACCAGATGTGTTTTGCAGATATTTTTTTCACAGCTATCTTAACAGTTATAGAAGAGAAGTTTTTAATTTTAATGATGTCCAGTTTATCTTTTTATTTTTCCCATGGATCATGCCTTTGGTGTTGTATCTAAAACTTAATTGCTAAAACTAAGTTCAGTTAGATTTTCTCCCATGTTATCTTCTAGAAGTTTTATGATTTTATGTATTACATCTAAGTCTACGATATATTTTGAGTTAATTTTTGTGAGAAGTTTGAGGTCAGTGTCTTGATGATGATGATTCTTGTATGTGGCTATCTAATTGTGTGAGCGCCATTTATGAAAAAACTATTCTTTCTCCTTTCAATAGCCTATGCTTCTTTGTCAAAGATCTGTTGCCCATATTTACTGGGGTCTATTATGGCCTCTAGTTTGTTCCATGGCTTTATTGTATATTCTTTGGTCAGTACCATACTGTCTTATTTTAAGTTTATAGTAAGTGTGGGGTCAGTGTCAGTACTCTGACCTTATTTTTCTTCAATATTATTGGCTATTCTGGGTCTTTTGCCTTTTCATAGAAACTTTAGAATTAGTTTGTCAGTATCCACAAAATCATTTACTAAAATTTTGATTCAGATTGCATTGAATTTATAGATTAAGTGGGGAGAAATGACATTTAACAATACTGAGTCTTCCTATTCATGAATATGGAATATCTGTCCATGTATTTAGATCTTTTTTGATTTCTGTCATTAGAGTTTTGTAGTTTTCCTTGTATATATCATATACATATTTTGTTAGCTTTTTACCTAAGTATTTAATGCTTTTTTGGGGGCTAATGTAAATGATGTTTTTTAATGTCTGGTTTTAATTGTTCACTGCTAGTGTTTGGAGCACAGTTGACTTTTGTATATTAACCTTGTACTCTGCAACTCTGCTATAGTTGCTGATTAATTCTAAGAATTTTTGTTGTTAATGATTCTTTGGGATTTTCTACATAGACAATCATGTAATCCTTGAAAAGACAATTTTATTTTTCCTTTTAAATGATCAGTTCCTTCCTTTCTTCCATCCATCCATCCATCCATCCATCCATCCATCCTTGTTTTTTTGGTCTTTTTGCATTGGCTAGGAATTCTAGTACAATGGGGAAAAATGAGTGGTGAGAAGACACTCTTGCCTTACTCCCAGTCTTAGGGGGACAACATCTGGTTTCTCACCACTAAGTATGATGGTAGATGTATGGCTGTTTTTTGTTTGTTTGTTTGTTTGTTTTTTATCAAGTTGAGAAAATTTCCCTTTATTTCTAGTTTGCTTAGAGGTTTTATCATGAAAGTATGTTAGATTTTGTCAGATGCATTTTTCTGAATCTCTTGATAAATTATTGTTTATTTTTTAGCCTGTTACTGTTATAGATTACATTGATTTTCAAATGTCAAACCAGTTTTGCATACCTGGAATAAATCTCATGTGATTGTGGTATATAGTTACTTTTTATACATTGTTGAATTTGATTTGCTAATATTTTGTTGAGTATTTGTGCATCTACGTTCATGACACTTTTGTATAAGTACTTTGTGGCTTTAATTTTGTGTAATTTTAACTATAACACTAAGTCTACTTTCAAATAACACTGTACCACTTTACATGTAGTGCAGAAACCTTACTATAGAGTATTCCCATTTCCTCCATTCTGTTCCTTTGACGTTGGTATAATTCATTTTACATAGCCATATGCTTTCATGACCCAAAACATTGGTACTATTAGTGCTTTATATAAATAATCTTTTAAGTCAATTATGAATAACAAGAATATTAAGGTCTTATTTTACCTCTTCATTTCATTGTGTAGATCCAACTTTCTGATCTGTTATTTTTCTTCTGTTTGAGAAACTTCTTTTAACATATCCTGCAATGCAAGACTGCTGTTAATAAATTCCTTCACTTTGTGTTTGAGATAGTCTTGATTTCTTCGTTTTTGAAGGATGATTTCACTGGATATATAATTCTAGGTTGGTAGATTTTTTTCTTTCAATATTGTCTTGCTTGTGTACTTGCAGATGAGATAGTCACTGTAGTTGTTATCCTTGTTCCTGTATAGATAACGTTCTCCTCCCTTGCTTCTTTCATGGTTTTCTGTTTGTCTCTGTTTTTTGTAATTTAAATATGATATGCTCAAGTGACTTTTTTGAAAACCATACCTTGTATTCTTTGAGCTTCTTGATCTTTGGTTTGGTTTCTGTCTGTAATTTTGAAAAATTCTTGGTCATTATTACGGTAAATGTTTTTTCTGCTAAATTTTTCTTTATTCTCCTTCTGGCATTTTATTATATATAAGTTATACCTTTGATATTATCTAAGAGTTCTTGGATACTTTTGTTCTGTTTTTATTTTTTTTTCCAATTCTTTTTTTTTTCTCTTTCTGTATTAATTTGGGAAATTTCGGTTGACTTTTCTTCAAGATAACGGATTCTTTCCTTGTCCTGGTCAAGTCTATTGATGAGCCCATCAAAAGCATTTTTTATATTAGTTACACTGTTTTTATTTCTTGCATTTCCTTTTGATTTTTAGAGTTTCTTTCTCTCTGCTCACATTACCCATCTGTTTTTGTATTTTGTCCTCTTTTCCTATTAGATCCCTTAATACTTTAATAAGACTTATTTTAAATTTTCTCTCTGATAATTTCTATATCTAAGTAACTTCTGGTGCTAGTTCTGGAGATTGCTTAGTTTATTTAGACTTTGTTTTTTGTTTTTGCCTTTTGGCGTAACTTGTAATTTTTTTGTTAGCTCTTGAACATGTTGTATCAGATAATAGTACCTGAATAAATGAGCCTTTATTGTGAGGATTTACATTGATGTAGGAGATGTGCTGTATTTAATGTTTGTTGTAGTATAGGTGCTAGAGGCTTTGGCTTCTCTTATGTCCTTGTTTTTATATCCTCTTGACTTTTGGGCTTCCCTAAGTATTCCTCCTCAGAGGGATTCTGTACTTTTCTGCTCTTTGAGCTATAATCCACTCTTGTTATACTGGATCTCTGATGATGTAGTGATAAGGTGTTAGGGATGGGAAATATTCTGTAATCTTCTCATTTATATCTCAGGGTTTTAGTGGGCTTATTGAGCTGTGACCTTCACAAGTGTTTCTGAAAGGTTTTAGCTTCCCTTACCTCCGGACTCCCTCTTTCTTTCCATGGCAGTAACATTCTGTTGGTTTGCATAAGAACCACTCTGTTTCCTTGCAGCTCTGACCCCTGTTGACCCATTTTTTTTTTTTTTTAATGTCTTAGTTGAGGTAGAGGCAGGAGGGGGCAGAATTGGGAGGAATTCCCTCTTTCCTGCTGAGATAAGGCTCTTGTCAAATCTTTTCACTCAGAGAGCAGGCCTTGCTATAAAGGAGGTTCTGGGCTTATTTCACAAGTATTCTCTTCCTCTCCCCACTGCCAGAGCCACAGGGGAATCTTTCTTGCATTTCCACTCTGAGAACCTAACAGGATTCCTGGAGATAAAGGCCGCAAAAGTGTGAGGCCCTCCTAAGGTTGTAGCACCAAGATTGTAGCTAAAGCTAATTTAAACTCAGCATCCAGCAGTTCATCAAAATTACCATTTAAGTGTTCCTACCAAATTCTGGTTCCAGTAGTGGCTTCTTCTCCAGGGAAGCAAATCTCAGCTCTGACTCTGGGTGTTCCTATCTCTCTGGATGGGGTTGGGGGGTGGCACCTTGCCTTGAGACCTCAGATCTCTGTTGAGTGCAAGAAAAGTCACTGATTTTCAGTTCTCTAGCTTTTTCTGTTGTTAGGGTGGAAGTGATGATTTCCAAGCTCTTTACATACTGGAGCTGAAGCTTGATGTCCTGTCATGCCATTTCTCTTCTGTGTCTTTAGATATACTTTTCCATTTATCCTAGAATGCAGTTTCTAAATTACCTTTTAGAACCCACCTCAAATATTATCACTTCAATGAAATCTACTTCATTTTCCTGTCCACTCTCCACCCAGAAGGTTTAGTTGTGTTTTCCTGTGGCTCCCAGAGTATCTAAAATATTAGAATACATTTATTATAGTACTTATTTTTATTAAGATACATGTATGTACCTTTCATTGTGCCCTGTGAATTTTAATCCATCTCTGTATCTCAGGTGTTAGGACACATGCCAATATATAGTTTACTTTTCAATCAATATTTAATAGATAAATAAATCATTATAAGTTAATTTTGTATGCCCCTCCATGGTTACAAAAGCAGCTTTTCCATGATTTTTAGTCTAATTAACTATAACCCAGTATGTCATGAGGCAGTTTCATTCACCTGGACATTTGTATTCCTTTCAGCTAAAACCTTATAACTATATAGATAGCTGATTTAAGCTATGACAAATATTTGACATGAGGACAACTGAACTAATGTTCCTGTTCTTTCTCCTCCCATAGGTGATAGTCAAAAAAGATTGAAAAATTATCAAATGAAAGGTTTTATTACCACACAAGTAGTTTAAAGAAAGATATGGTGAATTTTTTAAAATACAGCATTTAATTGTAATATAATTTACAATGCAAGCTGTTATAGATCATACAGTTTTATGTAAATCTCATTTTTTTTATTTGCATATGTTTCTCCCTATATATAATGGGGCTTCTTTGTGGTAAGGACTGTGTTTTATCTTACCTTTTTCTTGTAGAGCACCAAATAGAGTGACAGTTGCATATTAGACAATCAATGAGTCACTTTCATAAGTGGACATTAATCAATTAGCCTAATGTTCAAAATAAACTACTTTTGAGCAGTATCATAAAATTATTACTGTAAATGCCATCTAACATTTGAAACTCTGTTAGATGTCCTTATGCTAAGACAGACAAGCCCTCTGACCTGCTAATAACTAGCTCTAAATAGAATGTCAGTTTCTGAATCTGTACATCAGGAACATCATTTAGGAACATGGGAGCATGACAGGCTTTATTGTAAAACACTGTGGGTGTATTCTCCATATACATATGTTCTCCTATATTAAACTTCTCAATTGTTTCACAAATAAAAACAGTGCTTTCAGAGGATCTGCCAAAAGATGACAATTTGAATTATTTATAGATGATTTAGATTCTGGGGTAATTTCCTTCTTGCATATTTCATGTAGTTGACGGTAAATATGAAAGTAGAGAGAATTGTTAGGCTGATTTTTTTTCTCATTTTAAAATGAATCTGTGCTTTCAGATTATATAACTTCCCTTAGGAATATCATGGAAATGAATGAGGTGGATTGCTACATACAGTGACTGGAAGCTGCAATTGGATAATGTTTTAAATTTTTATTATTTTTTATGTTTTTAATATTTGCTTCTGTTTATCTCAGTTCTGGTCTCCATCATTTAGAACTATCTGTCATTCATGTTTTTCCAGCAAGTTAGCAAGACTGTAGGAAAGATTCATCAGTAGCAGAGAGAACTTCGTTTGAGCAATGTTTGTGATTGATATTTCAGAAACAAGATGACCTCAATATACAAGTCATAGTGTTATAAAATTTTCTAGCAATGAAAGATAAACATAATATAAAGATAAAATAAAAATACCTTGAAGGAGGGGTGCCTGGGTGGCTCAGTTGTCAAGTGTCTGCCTTCAGCTCAGGTCATGATCCCAGCATTCTGGTATCGAGCCCCACATCAGGCTCCCTGCTCAGTGGGAAGCCTGCTTCTCTGTCTCCCACTCCTCCTGCTTGTGTTCCCTCTCTCGCTGCCTCTCTCTCTGTCAAATAAATTAAAAAAAAAAACAAACCCAAAAAACAAAAACCTTGAAGGAGGAAAAAAGCTTGTTTGAACACAGAAGATTAATTTAGAAGCCTTGAAATCTCCTGGATTCATCTAGGTTATTAGGCAATAATTCTAAGAATAGTAGCATTCATTTTAACTGATTTCGGTGTACTTCCAAATATAGTGCTGGTTGTTTCTTAGTCAAGTCTCAGTCCAAGCCTGCATCCTCTTTCACTTTTTGAAGTCTGGGCAGGTGTCTACCTCAGAACTTCCTCCCTCCCTTCCTCCCTCCCTCCGTCCCTTCCTTCCTCCCCCCTTCTCTTTTTGGATTGATTAAAATATTTTGTTTAATGAAATATTTTGAGGACTATAGTTTATTAATAGGAAAAATATAAAGCTTACTTATTTAAAGATCATTTTGTATTGACATAGTAAATAGATTTATCCAGATAACATGAACAGTTTTATAGTGTTACTAATGGAATGCATTCTGCAGAAATGTGATTTTACCTTCAAATTTGAGCATGTTACGCCGACATAAAAAAACAAAAAAAGGATAACAAAGAATGCGATTTTTATTACTTTAAATTTTAGTAGACAACATCTGCTTTATTGAAGAGTAAGTTCTTTCATTTATCTCGTCAAGGAAGTGCTTGAGCAGGGTAGGAAAATATATCAACATATATATATTTGTCATAACTATGTAATGTTCAACCTGGGTTTCAGAGACCTTCAAGGGCCCCATAAGTAGTTCAGTATTTTAATGTAATTAGCTTACTTTTTAATCCCATTTTTGATTTTATGTATTTAGAAACATTATTCTGAAATGACGTCCACAGAGTTCTCTAGGCTGCCAAAGAGGTTCATTGAATAAGAAAAGTTATTAATATATACTGGTGGCAAAATTAGAAATCCTTTTTTTTTACTGTCATGGAAGCAAATAATAAATTATCTTATTTTCTAAATAGGATTGACTAAGCAATTGTCTAATTTTATCCCATAGATACCGTATTATTTTATACTGCTCTAGCAGAATATTCAGAAAACTCCATCAATAAGAAGCCATTAACTTTCAGTCACAAGACCATTCTGGCATTCTCAGTTCTTTTTTAAGTGGTTGATTTCTGGTCAGTCTTTTCTAAGACTACACACCATACAAATTATGTGTTTCTTTTAAATTATTGGTGGACTGTTCCATGGACATGCAGTATCTCTTATTTTAATGCCATGTTCAGAATCATGAACAGATATCGCTAACATAGTTCTTGGTAGAGGAACTTAACTCAGGAATGGGATACAGTTAACATGGATTTAGGGAACTGAAGTGAATCTGTTTCAGTGCAATATCTCTTCTACCTACCCATCACTCCTACACATTTCTTTTAGGTTAAGTCATTTTAGGCCTCTGATAACAGGGAAGTCTGTTCTCCTAAGGCTAACTTATTACTTAACATCATCTTCTAACAATATAGCAGTTTTCTGTTTAGCCCTTGTCCTCTAGAAAATTGTTTTTCAAATTATGGGTCATGATCTATTTATAGGTTATGAAATCAATTTAATGGATCACAATTAGCATTTTATTTATTTATTTATTTATTTATTTATTTATTTATTTATTTATTTATTTTAAGATTTTATTTATTTGAGATAGAGAGAGACAGCCAGTGAGAGAGGGAACACAAGCAGGGGGAGTGGGAGAGGAAGAAGCAGACTCTCAGAGGAGGAGCCTGATGCGGGACTTGATCCCAGAACGCCGGGATCACGCCCTGAGCTGAAGGCAGACGCTTAACAACTGAGCCACCCAGGCGCCGCAGCATTTCTTTTTAAATAGAACAGAATAGAATAAAATAGAACATATCAATTCCATCATATGCATAAAAGGTAAATATTGTTTTGTGAAAAGATGTGTATGTGTTTGTATGTGTGTGTAAAAGAGAGATTGAAAGAGAGGAGTTACATGTATATGTACTGCATTAAAATATAAAAATTTTTGGAAATGTCAAATAGGTTAGCTAGAGCTGAGGGAGAGTCAGGAGAATTTGGAAGCAAACAGAAAACTTAGGGTATGAGAAGGTAGGAACATTAGCAGCTGAGAATTGGCAAAAATGGTATTGAGTATTAATAATGGTAATGATTATTATTATACATGATGTTTATTGAGTGCTTACTGTGTGCCAGGTACTGTTACAAGAAATTTCCATGGGTTAACTCATTTAATGTTCCCAATGATGCTTTACATTATGTAGATAGTATTACTATTTTCATTTTACTGATGAGACAACTAAGGTACATATATGCTTAGTTACTTAGACCTTTGTGACTGACAAATTGGGATTCAAATTAGGCTCTCCAAGTATAAGGCTATGCTCTTAAATACTACACTAAATTGCTTCTCTGGTTAAATGGGATTGAAACAAAAGAGAAATGAGTTGCCTGCTTCAAATTTATTTTTAGAGAGGACTGAATACAACACTTTCCTCTTCTTTTTTTTTTTTTTAATGATTTTTTATTATAAACACTTTCCTCTTCTAAAATAAGTTTCAGACAATGGACAGACATACAGGATCAGGGCATTCAGTACCTAACCCATTCAACATTGTAAATTAGTTTTTTGCAGAAGGCTTTAAAACTATCTACAGGTTAATGAGCTTGATACAGTAGACTTGTAAAGAAAATGTACTGACTGAGTAGAGAGCTGTAAATTTAGCTCCTCTGAGGTTGACATGTTGTACAACTCAGATTTCCCAATGTATTGAATTTTAAAATGACAAAAAGATTTAGGAACATTTATTCAAATGCTTTTAACTTTCTTCACAAAGGCCCCAAGCTCATTAGAAACACAAACAAAACTAAAATTACTCTTTCAAACTTCAGGCAGCCAAGGAAGGCTTCTACTGCTGATACAGCAATGTGAAGTGAAGAGGAAGTGATTCAGTTTGATATTTTCCTTAATGTATACTCTGTACAAATTATGCTTCTATCAACATTAATGCATATATATCCCTCAGGGATCGCTAACAAGCAGCCAAGGCAAGCCAAGGTGAAGTGGCCAGAAGGTTTCAGAACTGATGTCTTCAGCTTCTTGGGAGCTGATCTTGTCCATCTTTCTGACATGTGTTCTCTGCATATTAGAAAATACTGTTGATCAAATCAAAGTGTTCATGAATCCAGTGATCTTTTTTTTCCTTCACCAAATGTTCTAGTCTTTTTAGATCTTTGTCAGTGGTGTCACCGCTGAGTGAGCAATTCCTGGCTTCCTGAATTTCCCTGAGGGCTGAACTGTCAACGTCTATGTTTATCATGGAAACCGTAGACTTGAGAAAAATAATCTGATTTTAATCATGATTTTGTATGTAGAATGAAACCTGTTTAGATTTTTTAGTTTTCAGAATTTGTCCCTTTATGAATTTAGACAATGTGTTTTGCCAGAATGAATGTAAATCCCCTGAATGAAATTTTCCTTTTATTTCACTTCCTTCCTTCTTTCTCTCCCTCCCTCCTGTTCTTCCTTTTTTATTCCCTCCCTCTTCCTTTTTCTTCTTCCCTCCCTCCCCTTTTCCCTTTATCCTTTTCTCTTTCCTCCCTACCTCCTTCCCATTTTCTCATTCTCCTTTTTTAAGTCTTTTCTTCCTTTCCACATTTATTGAAATACTTATGTGCCACACACCATCGGTATAACTAGGGATGCACATGTTCTTGCCAAGAGGGACTCAGATTAACCTCTTGCTGTTCATTCTTAGCCATGAGATAAGCAGCTTTCTTCATTCATTGCCTTTTCCAGCGTCACTTCTGCCCACCCCCTGTCTCCTACTCTCTCCGTGTGCTTGGCAGAGGTGCACCAAAGTCCTGGGTGTGCCTGGCTGGGTTTATCCCATTTCATGTCTGGAGATGATAATTAGCTAGATTATGGCATTGCTTTTGCCTCAGAGGAATGAAAATGGATCTAGTTTAATGGCAGATATACTGAAGAAGGGAGGAAAAGGCTTAGAATTCAGATGTACAGGGTGATGCCGGGGAGGCAGAATTTCTACTCTTTAGCCTGTGGTCCCTCTTTGGGTGCCCAGTTGGTTGAGATTATAAGTGTCCTACTAGGAGTAAAAGCTTTGGGTGTGTGTTTTACAAATTTATTTGATATGTGTTACTAGTTACTTTTTACCCCGGTCCATTCTCTACCTAGTCATTAAAGTCATCTTTTTAACACACTAATCTGATTATAATGCTCCACTATGTAGAACCTTGTGGCATCTGATTGCCTAGATGTAAAAGGCAAAAGTTTACTAGCTTTGAGTGTTCAGCCACCCATGTTGTGACTCCTGCAACCTCTCTGTCTTGCTCATTTCCCTTCTTGTGATACTATATACACAAACTGTTCCCCATATATGAATCTACTTATAATTCCCTGAAAGTGCCGTGTGATTTCATACTTTTATGCCTTTGTATACCTTTTTCTCTATGTGGAATTCTCCCGTTCTTCTCTACTATCCATCTACCTGAGAAAGGCAGTCAGTTCATCAGAATCGTGGCCTGGCATTATCTCCTCTGAAGATCTTCCTTGAAATCCCAAAGTAAATGTAATCATTCACTTTTCTGTCCTTCTTCCATATCTTGTACTAATTTTTTTAAATTATTGCCCTTCTCGTATTGCCATATAATCACTTGTATTTACATTTATCTTTCTTATTACACTGAACTCCTTGAAAGTAGACTTTGTGTTTCTGTTTCCGTTTCTGGTTGCTTATCAGGTATTTGAAGTAACCAATAAATAATTGTAGCTTTGTAATTAATTGATATGGATTTATATATTTTTTTCTATTTACAATTTTTTTCTCCATAAAACTCTTTATTCTCTAAGGAAACTTAATAACAAGTTTTATATGGCTATGTACGATAGCCACTTGTGTTTTATATGGCTATGTACGATAGTCACTTGTGTTCTGTAGGATCCCAAATTGGACTTCAATATAGTTCTTATATTTAATATACTCTTCCTTTTTTTAAAAAGATACTCCTAGCCTAATGTTACAATTATTATTCTAACTTTGACTCAGCATCCAAAGAACAAGTAATCCAGTCAAGAAATTGTGCAGCAGACATGAACAGACATTTCTCCAAAAGTGACATCCAATTGGCCAACAGACACATGAAAAAATGCTCAACATCACTTGGCATCAGGGAAATTCAGATCAAAACCACAATGAGATACCACCTCACACCAGTCAAAATGGCTAAAATTAACAAGTCAGGAAATGACAGATGTTGGCGAGGATGCAGAGGAAGGGGAAACCTCATACACTGTTGGTGGAAATGCAAGCTGGTACAGCCACTCTGGAAAACAGTATGGAAGTTCCTCAAAAAGTTAAAAATAGAGCTACCTTATGACCCAGCAATTGCACTACTAAATATTTACCCAAAAAATACAAATGTAGTGATCTGGAGGGGCACCTTCACCCCAGTGTTTATAGCAGCAATGTCCACAGTAGTCAAACTATGGAAAGAGCCCAGATGTCCATTGACAGATGAATGGATAAAGAAGATGTGGTGTATATGTATACAATGGAATATTACTGAGCCATCAGAAAATGAAATCTTACCATTTGCAATGACATGGGTGGAATTAGAGGGTATTATGCTAAGCAAAATAAGTCAATCAGAGAAAGACAGTTATCATATGATTTCACTCATATTTTTTTAAGAAATAAAACAGTATTTAAGAAATAAAACAGAGGGTCATAGGGGAAGGGAGGGAAAAATAAGATGAAATTAGAGAGGGAGACAAAGCATAAAGAGACTCAACTATAGTGAACAATTTAAGAAATAAAACAGAGGGTCATAGGGGAAGGGAGGGAAAAATAAAATAAGATGAAATTAGAGAGGGAGACAAAGCATAAAGAGACTCAACTATAGTGAACAAACAGGGTTGCTGTAGGGGAGGGGGGTGGGCAGATGGGGTAACTGCATGATGGGCCTTAAGGAGGACATGTGATGTAATGAGCACTGGTGTTATATACAACTGATGAATCACTGAATCTACCTCTGAAACTAGTAATACACTATATGTTAATTGAATTTAAATAAAATAAAAATTAAATTAAAAAATAAAATATAAAACAAAAAAATGTTCCGACTTACAGTAAGTGAAGTTGGAGTGAAATCTAATTAGGTCAGTGAGCTTATCATCTACTCTTCATGGACTGTACATATCTTTCAACTATTTTTTTTTTAAGCTTTGAGAGAGAGCATGAATGGGAGGGGCAGAGGGAGAGGGAGAAAGAATCTCAAGCAGACTGTGCCAAGTGCAGAACCCGATGTGGGGCTCTATCTCACAACCCTGAGATCAGGACCTGAGCCAAAACCAAGAGTCGGATGGACACTTAATCAGCTTGCCACCCAAGCACCCCTGTTTCAGCTATTCTGTATTATGTATCTAGTTAAGAGATTTAAGTTAACAAAGAAAAAGTCAATGCCAGTACACTTCTTTATGATTTCTGTTATTATCTTTGATGACTAAGAGTGTTTTTTAAAAAAAATTTATTGGAGTATAGCTGACAGACAGTACTACTTAGTTTCTGGTATACGGCATAGTGATTCAACTTCTATATATGTTATGCTGTGCTCACCACAGTGTAGCTACCATCTGTTACCATAGAACACTATTACAGTATCATTAATGATATTCCCTATGCTGTGCCTTTTATTCCTGTGACTTACTCATTCCGTAACTGGATGCCTGTATCTCTAACTCTCCTTCACCCATTTTGCCCATCCCCCCACTCCATCCCCTCTGGAAGCCGTCAGTTCTCTGTATTTATAGGTCTGATTCTGCTTTTTTTCTTGTTGCTTATTCAGTGTTTTTTTGTTTGTTTGTTTTTAGATTCCACATATGAGTGAGATCATATGGTATTTGCTTTTCTCATTCTGACTTATTTCACTTAGTGTAATACACTCTAGGTTCATCCATGTTGTTGCAGATGGCATGATCTCATCCTTTTTTATGGCTATGTAATATTCAAAGCGTGTTTTTATATAGATAATCTCATTTTCAAAACTTCTCTGTGAGTGGAGTAGGGCTCATTTCACTTACAGGAAAACGTTGCAACATCCCAGCTGGTTGAGGTCTGTGGAAGACTGGCTGGTCAGTTAGACAGGCATTTGTTGACTAGGGGAATTGTCTGTATTTTAGGCTTTGGGTTTTTAGTCTTTGGGTTCAGAATTCTGATGTTCTGGTAAATGAAGAGGAATATCAAACTTTCCTGGTCAGTCTCATACTTAACCAGTCTTTCAGATTCTGATGGTCAAAACTAGAAAGATTTTTTAAAAATTTAAAATGAAAATAAAACATTACCAGGATAGGACACTTGTATCCACTGATTTATATACTTTGTGTAGAAAAAACTACATGAGTTTCAAAATTATAATCTGAGGATAGCTTGAAAGCATTACTGAATCTAGACAAGGAGAGTGTGAGGGCCTGCTTCACCCATTTCTTTACAGACAGGCTGCCATTAGGACAAGAGAGGCCACATCCCTGAATATTCACCTGAATGGTCACTCCGACTCTGATGTTGATTTCTTCTATACCAATCTTGTTTGTTTGTTTTTGAGGATAATTTTTTTTTTTAAATGGATGTTCTTTGTATCAGTCAGGGTCCACCCAGGGCATTAAAACCATTCTATTTATTTTAATAGAAGGGAATTTAAAACAGTTAATAGATTACATAAGTGATCACAAAATGGAGAAGCCAAATGAAGTGTTACGAATCAGGAGCAGGAGGAAGTATCTGCCATTCCTAGGGCTAGGAGGATACTGTTTTTAGAATTTAGAAATGAGATTCATCTGGTGAGAGCCAGAAGCTCGGTTGGGATGAGGTTTAGCTGATGGGACCAGGGTCACAGAGGGTGGGGCTATCAAGGAGCCATGGAAATGATATAGTCATTTCCATGTAGAAACATACTACAGGAGGCAGGAAGAGAGAGCAGAAGAAATACAGTGTCTTCTCCCTTCCTCTTACCATCTGATCTTCCTTCAGTGCTTTGTATTGGGTGGAACTACTTGGGAGCCAGACAGCAGGGATGGAACCCAGTAGCAAGCAACTTCTTTCTTTGGACACATGCAAACATTAAATTTCATTAGCAGGCAATTTGCATAACTGACTCTTAAGGATTCTGCATTCTTTGCAAGTTTGATCAGACTGAAGTATCTATCACATTTTAAGGCCTCTATCAAAGAAATTTTAAAAGCAATGTACATAAGATTATGGGACTTGCAATACTGTTTTCTTCCTTAGGAATTCATATTTCCCAGACCTGGAAGAAATACTTTTTTTTTTTTTTTTTGGTTGAGTCTGTTTTAGATCTAAGAAAAGATTGGGCTTCTAAAATTGACATTCTGTTCATGATAATGGATTCTAATGCCTTTATCCAAATTTTAAGAAGGGGTCAGAGGAATATTAGTGGGAGGGCTGTGCAGCAAACACTGTCCATCCAGTCAGTTCCTGTCAGCCTCCCTGGCAGAGAAAAGTGGTCCAGATATGCACATGATATCCTCAATCCTCATGGATTAGAGGTGTTTATTAAAGTTAAATTTTTAACAGTGCTCCTGAATTCAAGGATGGAGTAAGGAGCTGTCCATACATCAATAAGATGGGAGCTGAATTACTTTTCACCCTGTTTACCCAGACAGGCAAGATCTGAAGTGCTAGGCTGATTAGGTAGGTTCTAGTCCCTCTGCAATTAAATGCTTTGGGGCCATTAAATTATTTTGAGAAAGAAAGTAACATGGCTATCTTCATACTTTAACTAAACATAAAGATAATTGGAACAGTGTAGGCATATTTGGAAGGAAGTGCTTGTTGTTAGGAAGCCCCATTAGGGTATATGTTGTTAGGAAGCCCCATTAGACCATTACAGTGGTCCAGGCCAAGTAATTCAGAAGACCCAGAATAGAGAAGTGTTGGGGAAACTATGAAAGAGGCAGTTCTGAAGGGAGCATGACATTGGGTTCTTCCTGACAGTAAAGCAGTCTCCGTACAAATACTTATCTTCATCATTAGTCTGTTCCTTCCACTTTAGTAAATTGTTGACTAGATAGCCTTGTGGCTATTCTGGACAGTCAGAGCCATGCATTTCCCACTTCCTCCCAAGCCTCATCTCTAGCTTTGTTTCTTAGTGAATGCAGGTATTAGGGGAAATTGACTTATAATCAGTGTATAGTGGGAATTAGGAAAATGAGTTGAACTTAGAATAAAGGTAAAGATGTATTTGAAACATCCAAGTTCTTTTTATGATCATTTTGTGCCTTTATAATTTAATAATTAGTAGCCAGGTAAGGTTAAATAAGTATAAATGGCATTTATATTTGTTATAGTTGCAGATAAGTAAATGATATGATTGATTCCTGTTAAGGTCTGAGACAAATAGAACATAGGTAAACTCAATAAGGGTATAAATTATGTACTCCAGCCTCTAGTATTAGAATTGATAGGAACCACAAGAATATAAATAGAATATGCCATTAATTGTTTATAGATTTTTTTTCATCATGTCTTAAACTTAGAAAAAGACCTTTTACAAGTAATGTGCTTTATAGCTTACGAATTACACCCTTGCATATTCTCATTTGATTCTCAGAACAATTCTGTGAGTAAGGCACTTACTATTTTCCCAAACAGAGACTCTGAAGAGGGTTGAATGAATTTTGCAACTATTTACCGAGTTGGCAAATAACAATGAAAACTTGATACTGTCATTTCTTATTTTCTCTGTGACATTTTGCATACTATGGCATGGTACCTAAGTTATTATATTCATCAGATAGACTAAATTTCAGTGACTCAACAAGCTTTCTATCTATCTATTTAATACTTGTCCATTAAGTGTTGAGTGGGGGCTCTGCTCTGTGTTTTCTTCAGTCTGGAACACCAAGGCAAGAAGGAAGCTTTGTTATGGCTCATGGCCAGTCATCATGACAGGAAAAGAGAACATGACAAAGCCCATAAAGATTTTGAAAGCTTCTAACTTGAGTGGGA
The DNA here is from genome assembly GCF_024610735.1 of Ursus americanus. Classification (NCBI taxonomy): domain Eukaryota; kingdom Metazoa; phylum Chordata; class Mammalia; order Carnivora; family Ursidae; genus Ursus; species Ursus americanus. Next base: position 24,298,457 of record NC_142133.1, read on the forward strand.
CACACTGCTAATGCCTCAGTGTCATTAGTCAAAGTAAATTACACAATTATACCTAGCTTCAGGTGAGCAGGGTCGTATATCCCTCCATATGCCCAGAAAGAGGGAGAGCTAGGATATTTAGAAACTTCCTAATTATTATCATAGTTGTTAAAAGTCACAGTTGAAAACTTAATAAAAATTTAGGAAAACCAACCTTTTTTGCTTTAAAGAAGAGAGTAAGTTTGCCTTTTATCCAAAGCTAACATTTGAATAGTTTTCTTTATGTATGTTTTAATGAGCATAATTTCTGGGCAACTCAGTACAGGGGTTTTCAGAGTAGAACTATATAACACTGAGCTTTTGAGATCCTCTGTGATCTAAGGTAGTAAATGTTTTGAAACCCTACCTACACCATCACTTTCTTGGAAAGTCACAGTTACATTAGCATTTCAAGCCCAAGAAATCCTGATAAAGTCCAAACTCATTTGATGGCAACTCTTCTTGTATGTGTGCATGACATCCATTTGCATCCTGACAACATGAGGCCCTTTGGGAAATGCTTCCCTGAATTCTTCTTTAATGTCCTCCTTCTCAGTCCCCACATTCAACCTGCTGGAAAGTCCAGAGTTCTACTTTCCAGAATTTTAGGCAGCAAAAATTGTGAAAAGCCTGTTGTAGTAATCATACTAGTTATGTGCCACAGCAAGTGACTTAACCTTGCAGAACCTCAGATTCCTCACTGGTAAAATGGGTTTGATGGTTGCTGGAGATTGAAAGAGACAACATATGTCAAATTCCTGACCCAGTAGGCAGTTACTTTTGATTTTCCTTTCTGCTCCTCCTTTCTCTTTCCACTTATATGTTGGGAAAATAAATGAATGGAAATGATTTGCCATTGGTTCTTATTTTTTAAACTAAAATATTTTATTTGGATTTTTCTTGAAGATAGCCAGCAAAATTCTGATAGACTAAACTACCACACCCTGTAATTGTGCTAGTAACTTCTTGTGGGGAGTGTGAGAAGCAGAGAGCACTGAGCCAACAGTCTGGAAGTCATGATCCCAGGAATTAGCATGTGTCAGAGAGTGAAAGCTAAAGGCCTTTCATCAGCAGTGCTGACTGCCACTTTCCATAATGAAGGCACATTTCCAAAATGTACCTTGAGCAGTTCCCTAGAGCAGGCAATCAGAAACATCCCATTTTAACATCCTATTTAGATTTGCTCTACTCTAGTCTATCTTTCCCAGTAACAAGAGGAGAGAACTATTTGTCAGGGTAAGGATTGCTTGTTAAAACTCATTTTTAAGTGGATTTACCTTTGGGGCATATATAATGAAGAAGAGGCTCTTTATGGGTCTTTGGGAAAGTTGAGCTAGATAACAGTCATAATAGACAAAGGCAGCCACTGCAATGGGTGTAATGAAGCAAAATCAAAATAATAAAAATAAATATAAGATAATGAAAATGTTAGAAAGTAAAAGCTTTTCTATTGTACAACTTCCCAGGGGGGCTGGGGCTGAAAAACTATCTTGTTCTCGAATCAACTCTGTATTTCCAGATCTAGGCCACAAATGGTTTATTCTGTGGTGTGAGAAATGATGCCTGTGTTCTCTTTATGTCATACCTGGGTCTTAGAGACCATGAAGGAGGAGACTGGTAGTGAAACCCATTTAAAGGCTGAGTTACAAATCACTCCTCTGCAAACCTGATCAGGGATATTGGACCTTATAGTCCCTTGTGCAGTAAATCTATGCTAAATAATTTTCTGTAAAACTCCCTCACCCTTAAGTGGGATAGTGTGAGATTGTGGTTTGTGGGGGACTGGGAAGAGTAATGATTTCTTTTCAGAAGCATCCTACTCTGGTTTTGTGTGGCTCAGTAGATGTGGGTCCTTTTTTCTTTGACTTTTTGATTTTGTCCTGAAGATATCCTCAGCAGTGGACTGCTATTTATTTCTTTACACAAGAAAGCTTTCCTCTAGCTATGGTGTTCCCTGAAAACAGACATCTTCATCAGTTCTGCTGAGTCCAGGGGTGATTTTCCAATGCAAATTTTAGGCCTGTCCCTTGGAGCTGAAGGTTCATAGAGCCAAATATAGAGTAAACATTATTTCCACTCTGTAACGTTAATGAAGAGCACATCATAATAGCTGCAAACAGCTAGCAAACGTGAACCTCTGTTCAACAGAAAAGGCTCCAAAACTAGCATAGAAAGCAAAAACTGAGTTAGCATCTAACCTGGTGACCTTCATGACAGCGAATAATTGCCTTTCATTTAGTGTTTCATTTATTCCCAAAGTCCAGGCCCAATCTCCATTTTTGATTAGTATTTTCATGCCTTGGATGACTGCTTTTTTCTCATCCCAACCTTGGTAGGGAGATGTGCTGAATTCTTGGTAGATTCACTGTAAAATTCATGCCACAACCAGTTTACAGTTTAGATACTGTTTTCCTGCATGCATGCTACCATCAGACCACAAGGAACTATGAGATATGATCTGCAATCATAAATCAAGCTAGAAATATTGAACAAAGGCAGTTTGTGTAGTGAAAATGAATGTATTGGTGGTGCTGATAAAAAGCCCTCTTTTTCCCTCCTCCTTCCCTGCTGAAGCTGAAGTCTGCTGCATAATAAAAAGTGACCCTTGGAAGCCAGCAATGCTAGCCTTCCCCAACTTGATAAGGATATTCAATTCCTTTTTCACCAGACTGGGCTTAAAGGAAAGTATAATTCATACATAAAGAGACCAGGCAAGTGGTTCCAGGACTCTTTCTGTTTCTGCCCTACCTGCCAGGATTTTTGGCATGGCATCAAATAGCTCTGCATACCCCAGCCCAGATGCCTATCTAGGGAATGGATGTTTCAAAGGGGTTGCCTTCTGTTGTAAATTAGTTGACTGACAAATGAAGAATATCTGGCAATGCCGTATTCATTCTCATGTTAAAATTACAGTGAATATATGAACATGCAAGAATAGGTATATATAAGTACACATTTTTATTTCTTTGTCCACCCAGATTCCACTCCTGTTCTTCTAATATTAGAGCTGCAATTCCCTTTGGAGAAATTATGTCTTCTATATTATATGTAGTCTGGATATTGCTCTCCATTGATGTGTTCTGTACAATCCTTACAAGACGGTCGATGCATAACTCAGGCTCAGCCAAAGAAGCTCTCTCCAGAATTTTAATTTTCAGTGGCATGACCCGGGATGGAAAAATGGATGAAGTTGATTCATGTAAGAGGCTGACTCTGTCTAGCACAATGCTTTCCAATAGATATTTCTGCAATCATGGAAATATTATACATCTGTGCTATTGAATACAATAGCTGCTAGTCACATGAGACTACTACTGAGCACTTGAAGTGTGGCTACTATGACCAAATAACTGAGTTTTAGTTTTATTTAATTTTAATTGATGAAAATTTAAATAGTCAGCTTTTTATGGTATTTCCTGCTTTGGACAGCATAAGGCTAACACAGCTCCCTGAGGAAATTGTGCACTGGCACATACTACCTGGATTCCCAGGGCTGTCCTGACTCTTTCTGTTTTTAAACCTGGTTCTTTAGCTATTTCTTTGATTCTGGGAACTACCCCAATCCAATTTGTTGTTATTTCCTCTGTTTCCTATTAGCTAGAATCAATTTTGTTTGCTTACATCCCCAAACTTCTAACTCTAATAAAGAGTTTATGTGGAAAACTCACTAATTTATTGGCATATTTATAATAAATTAAGTATCTCTATGTGTGAAGGACTGAGACAGGATTTGGGGATGAAAAGGTGTAAATGAATATCATCTTTGCCTTTCAGGAGCTGAGACTAATAAGGATGATAAAAATAGAAAATCAGAATTTCTCAAGAATTTTGTGGTCTCAAGAATTTTGTGGTCTCAGGAAGTTTCATTAATACAATGTAGTGTGTTGAATAGTAATCCCCAAAAAACATAAGTCCACCTAGAACCTGTGAATATGACCTTTTATGGAAATAGGGTGTTTACATGTAATTAAATGAAGGATTTTGAGGTGGGAGTATCCTGGATTTAGGGCCAGGGTGGGCCCTAAATCCAATGACAAGTATCCTTATAAAAGATATCCAGAGAAGAGACGTAGGGAGACAAGAGGAAGTAATTTGAAGATGGACAAAGGGATTAGTTTTATGCAGCTACAAGTCAAGAAATGCCTGGAGCCACCAGAAGCTGGAAGAGGCAAGGATGGATTCTTGCTTAGAAACTTTGGAAGGGGCATGGCCCTGTCTACACTTTGTTTCACACTTCTGGCTTCCAGAATTGTGAGATAATATATTTAGGTTGTTTATGCAATCAAGTTTGTGCTAATTTGTTATGACAGCCCTGGGAAACTTTGTATATGTATATCTATAGTTGTTTATTCCAGCTCTAATATCAGAACCCTGCCTTACACCCAGCCTTCTAGGTTGTCACTTGGATATCCAACCTAGATTTCAAGGTTGCTAGACCCTTTTCATTCTACCTCAAACTGTTAAGTAGGGTCCTCCTGCAACATAGATGGGATTTATCCATCTTAACTTGAATATTGTCCGTTCAGCTGTAATTTCCATGAGGGAAGGGATATTTGTCTAGTTTGTTTTCCACTATATTTCCAGCATCTAGAAGAGTGCCCTGTACACATTAAGTTTTACATAAATGTTTAGTTTAATTCATTAATTAATTAGTATTCTTGCTACTGGGTCCTTCCCTTGGACATTGCTAAACTTTGCTTTCTTCTGCCACATCCACTTTCAGTATTAGTGCTAATCTAGGTAATGTTCAAGGTCACCATTTGTCCTGAGTAAATCAAATTCAGTACTTCAGATTACCACTAACCTAGGAGGAGCAAAACCATGGAATTGACTTGGTCACTCCTACCCTACCCCAGCCCCAAGTGGTCTTTAGATTCTGCCACCCCTCTATCAAATCAGAATATTCTGAAAGGAATAAGAGTAAAAAGCATCCATGGATCACACTGTAATAATCACATCTTTGTGAAAACTGGGGCTTTTTTCCTGCTATGTTTAAACAGATTGCTTTGATCAATATATTGTTGAACTAATGTCAAATTTATTTTCTCAGACTTTCTTCAAACTTAAGCATTATCTCAGATTTAAATTATATCACACTTTATCCATCGTGCCACAAAATTTATACATTAAATTTTTGGCACTTATTGTAAGAAGAGATCTTCAGTTTCTTATTAGGTTTTATTTTATTTTTTTAATGATTTTTTATTATATTATGTTAGTCACCATACGGTACATCCCCGGTTTCCGATGTAAGGCTCGATGATTCATTAGTTGTGTATAACACCCAGTGCACCATGCAATACGTGCCCTCCTTACTACCCATCACCAGCCTATCCCATTCCCCCACCCCCCTCCCCTCTGAGGCCCTCAGTTTGTTTCTCAGAGTCCATAGTCTCTCATGTTTCATTCCCCCTTCTGATTACCCCCCTTTCTTTATCCCTTTCTTCCCCTACCGATCATCCTAGTTCTTATGTTCCATAGATGAGAGAAATTATATGATAGTTGTCTTTCTCTGCTTGACTTATTTCACTTAGCATTATCTCCTCCAGTGCCGTCCATGTTGTAGCAAATGTTGAGAACTCGTTCTTTCTGATAGCTGAGTAATATTCCATTGTATATATGGACCACAACTTCTTAATCCAGTCATCTGTTGAAGGGCATCTCGGCTCCTTCCACGATTTGGCTATTGTGGTCATTGCTGCTATGAACATTGGGGTGCATATGGCCCTTCTCTTCACTACGTCTGTATCTTTGGGGTAAACACCCAGTAGTGCAATGAGTGGATCATAGGGTAGCTCAATTTTTAACACTTTAAGGGACCTCCACACTGTTTTCCAGAGTGGCTGTACCAACTTGCATTCCCACCAACAATGTAGGAGGGATCCCCTTTCTCCACATCCTCTCCAACAATTGTTTCTTGCCTTGTCTATTTTTGCCATTCTAACTGGCGTAAGGTGGTATCTCAGTGTGGTTTTGATTTGAATTTCCTTGATGGCTAATGATTTTGAACATTTTTTCATGTGTCTGTTAGCCATTTGTATGTCTTCATTGGAAAAGTGTCTGTTCCTATCTTCTGCCCATTTTTTGATTTGTTTATTTGTTTCTCGTGTATTGAGCTTGAGAAGTTCTTTGTAGATCTTGGATACCAGTCCTTTATCTGTAGTGTCATTTGCAAATATATTCTCCCATTCCGTGGGCTGCCTCTTAGTTTTTCTGACTGTTTCCTTGGCTGTGCAGAAACTTTTAATCTTGATGAAGTCCCATAAATTCATTTTATCTTTTGTTTCTCTTGCCTTTGGGGATGTGTCATGAAAAAGTTTGCTGTGGCCGATGTCGTAGAGGTTGCTGCCTATGTTCTCCTCTAGAATTTTGATGGATTCCTGTCTCACATCGAGGTCTTTCATCCATTTGGAGTTTATTTTTGTGTATGGTGTGAGATAGTGGTCAAGTTTCATTCTTTTGCATGTAGCTGTCCAATTTTCCCAGCACCATTTATTGAAGAGACTGTCTTTTTCCCACCGGATGTTTTTTCCTGCTTTATCAAATATTAGTTGCCCAAAGAGCCGAGGGTCCATTTCTGGGCTCTCTATTCTGTTCCATTGGTCTATGTGTCTGTTTTTGTGCTAGTACCATGCTGTCTTTGTGATCACAGCTTTGTAGTACAGCTCGAAATCCGGCATTGTGATGCCCCTAGCTTTCTTTTTCCTTTTCAGCAGTTCCTTGGAGATTCGGGGCCTTTTCTGTTTCCATACAAATTTAAGGACTATTTTTTCCAGTTCTTTGAAAAACGTTCTCGGTATTTTGATCGGGGTAGCATTGAAAGTGTAGATTGCTCTGGGTAGCATGGACATTTTAACTATGTTAATTCTCCTAATCCATGAGCATGGAATATCTTTCCATCTTTTTATGTCTTCCTCAATGTCTTTCAAGAGTGATTTATAGTTTCTAGAATATAGGTTCTTTACGTCTCTGGTTAAGTTAATTCCAAAGTAACGTATGGTTTTTGGTGCTATTGTAAATGGGATGGATTCCCTAATTTCTCTTTCTTCAGTCTCGTTATTCGTGTATAGAAATGCAACTGATTTCTGAGCATTGATTTTGTATCCCGCCACGTTGCTGAATTGCTCTATAACTTCTAATAGTTTGGGAGTGGCTTCTTTTGGGTTTTCCATATAGAGTATCATGTCATCTGCGAAGAGAGACATTTTGACTTCTTCTTTGCCGATTTCAATACCTTTGATCCCTTTTTGTCATCTGATTGCTGTTGCAAGGACTTCTAGTACTATGTTGAATAATAGTGGCGAGAGTGGTCATCCTTGTCGAGTTCCTGATCTTAAGGGAAAGGCTTCCAGCTTTTCCCCATTGAGAATATTATTTGCAGTAGGCTTTTCATAGATGGCTTTTATGAGATTGAGAAATGTACCTTCTATTCCTACACTCTGAAGAGTTTTAATCAGGAAAGGATGCTGTATTTTGTCGAATGCTTTTTCGGCATCGATTGAGAGGATCATATGGTTCCTGAGTCTTTTCTTGTTGATATGATGTATGCCGCTGATTGATTTGCGAATATTGAACCACGCTTGCATCCCAGGTATGAATCCCACTTGATCGTGATGGATAATCCTTTTAATGTACTGTTGGATTCTATTAGCAAGTATCTTGTTGAGGATTTTGGCGTCCATATTCATTAGGGAAATCGGTCTGTAATTCTCCTTTTTGAGGGGGTCTTTGCCTGGTTTGGGGATCAGGGTAATATTGGCCTCATAGAATGAGTTTGGTATCTTTCCTTCTGTTTCTATTTTTTGAAATAGCTTTAGGAGAATAGGTATTATTTCTTCTTTGAATGTTTGGTAGAATTCCCCAGGAAAACCGTCCGGGCCTGCAGTTTTGTTATTTGGAAGGTTGTTTATCACTGACTCAATTTCTTCATAATTAATTGGCCTGTTTAGGAAATCAATTTCTTCCTGTTTCAATCTTGGTAGTTTATAGGTTTCCAGGAAGGATTCCATCTCTTCCAGATTGCTTAGTTTATTGGCATATAGCTGTTGATAAAAATTTCTAATAATCCTTCCAGTTTCAATGGTGTTCGTCGTGACCTCTCCCTTTTCATTCATAATTTTAATAATCTGGGTCTTTTTTCTTTTGGATAAGTGTTGCCAGTGGTCTGTCAATTTTATTGATTCTCTCAAAGAACCAGCTTCTAGTCCTATTTTTTTTTTGTAAGGATTTTATTTATTTGACAGAGATAGAGACAGTGAGAGAGGGAACACAAGCAGGGGGAGTGGGAGAGGAAGAAGGCAGGCTCCCAGCAGAGGAGCCTGATGTGGGGCTCGATCCCATAACGCCGGGATCACGCCCTGAGCCGAAGGCAGACGCTTAACCGCTGTGCCACCCAGGCGCCCCCAGCTTCTAGTCCTATTGATCTGCTCTACTGTACTTCTGGTTTCTGCTTGATTGATTTCAGCTCTAATTTTGGTCAACTGCTTCCTCGTGCGTGGATTAGGCCTGTCCCTCTGTTGCTGTTCCAGCTTCTTGAGGTGAGAATATAAAAACGGCATTTTAGATTTTTCTATTCTTTTGAGTGAAGCTTGGAGGGCTATTTATTTCCCCCTTAGGACTGCCTTTGCAGTATCCCATAGGTTTTGGACTGTTGTATTTTCATTCTCATTGGTCTCCATAAATTGTTTAATTTGATTTTTGATTTCCTGGTTTATCGAGTCATTCCTGAGCAGGATGGTTCTTACTCTCCAAGTGTTTGAGTTTCTTCCACATTTTTCCTTGTGGTTGAGTTCCAATTTCAGAGCGTTGTGGTCTGAGAATATGCAGGGGATAATTTCAACCTTTTGGTATCGGTTGAGACCTGTTTTGTGTCCCAGAACATGGTCTATTCTTGAGAATGTTCCATGGGCATTAGAATAGAATGAGTATTCTTTGGTTCTGGGGTGTAGTGTTCTATATATATCTCTGAGGTCCAACTCGTCGAGTATGGCATTCAAAGCCTTTGATTCTTTGCTTAGTTTTTGCCAGGGTGTTCTGTCTATTTCTGATAGTGGAGTGTTGAGGTCCCCTACTATTAATGTATTTTTATTTATATGTCTCTTTATTCTGGTTAAGAGTTGGCTTGTGTATCTTGCTGCTCCCCTGTTGGGGGCATATATATTCATAATTGTCATATCCACTTGTTGAATACTTCCTTTAAGAATAATATAGTGCCCTTCTGCGTCTCTAACTATAGTGTGTAGTTTAAAATCCAATTTATCTGATATGAGAATTGCTACCCCAGCTTTCTTTTGAGGTCCATTTGCGTGAAAGATGGTACTCCATCCCCTTACTCTCAGTCTGAATGCATCTTTGGATTCGAAATGAGTCTCTTGTAGACAGCAAATGGATGGGTCATTTCTTTTTATCCAATCTGCAACCCTGTGGTGTTTATGGGATGGTTCAAACCATTCACATTAAGACTGAGTACTGAGAGAAATGATTTTAATGATGCCATGTTGCCAGTAAAGTCTTTGTTTGTATTGGCTGTGACTTTCTGTTCTGTATCACTCTTGGGGCCTTTTTACTTTTATAGAACCCCCCGTAATATCTCCTGTAGGGCTGGTTTCGTGGTTACGAAATTGGTCAATGACTGGCGATTCTGAAATGTCTTTATTTCTCCATCAATTCTGAATGACAGCCTTGCTGGATAAAGGATCCTTGGCTGCATGTTTTTCTCTGAAAGAGCTTTAAATATGCTCCCCCAACCCTTTCTCTCATTCCAGGTCTGTGTAGACAGGTCTGACATAATTCTCATGCCTTTGCCTTGGTATATGAGAAATTTCTTTGCCCTGGCCGCTTTCAATACTGTATCCTTGCATCTAATATTTGCGAATTCCACTATGACGTGATGTGGCGTAGGTTTTTCGTGGTTGAGCTTGGGAGGGGTCCTCTCTGCCTCTTGGACACGAATGTTTATTTTCCTCGCTAGATTAGGGAAGTTTTCAGCTATAATTTGTTCAAATATCTCTTCTAGACCTCTGTTTTTCTCCACCCCCTCGGGGATGCCGATGATTCTAACATTGGATCGTTTCATTGAGTCAGTAATCTCCCGTAACCTACATTCGTGGGCTTGGATTTTTTTAAGAGCGGCTTCTATTTTGGTTTTTTCCTCTATTAACCCATCCTCCAATTCAGTAACCCGTTCCTCTGCTTCTGCGACCCTGGCCGTCAGAGCCTCTAGTTTTGCCTGCATTTGGCTCATAGAATTTTTAATTTCTGTCAGATTCGCTCTCATTTCTGTCCTTAGGGATTCTATATTCTCAGTAACCTTTTCGTTAATAGTTTTTTCAATTCTACTCATCATTTTGACCATCGTTACTCTGAATTCCATTTCTGATACTTTGGTTACATCCGTATCCATTATTTCTGTGGCAGAGGCCACAGACTGTCTTTTCTTTGCTGGGGGGGGCTTCTCCTTCTTGTCATTCTGATGAGGAGAGGTTGCGGGGTTGTCCAGAGCCCAAATTATTGACTGGGTCCCAGGCCGTGCCCCTTGTTTTATAGGGATCTTAGGGATGTGGGCTTCTTCTTTAAAGATTTTATTTATTTATTTATGTGGCAACCAACCAGTGAGAGAGGGAACAGAAGCAGGGGAGTGGGAGAGGAAGAAGCAGGCTCCCAGCGGAGGAGCCTGATGAGGGACTCCTTTCCGGAATGCCGGGATCACGCCTTTCAGCGGAAGACAGGCGCTCAATGAATGCGCCACCCAGGCGCCCGGGTTGTGGGCTTCTTGATTTTTCAGCCTGCCTTCTGTGTTCTGGGGGAGGGGCCTGCGATACTCAGGCAACCCTGTTTGGGTAGAGTCTTCGCGTCACCTGCGAGGGGGTATGGGGATGGGCAGTCTCTGAGCCGGTGTTTCCAAGCTTTTGTTCTCTGGCGGCTTTCCCTGGCGGTTTGCTTTGCCTCTTCTGAGAGTCAGAGCATCAGCGGCCGAATTTCAGCCTCTGTCACAGAACAGAGGGATTGTGGCCCGTTCTCTACTAATGTTCTGGCCACTTTAACTCCGTTACTGTTGGTGCTGCTCAACCCTGCAGTGTCCCGGGATGCAGGGCGTCCCATCCCTCACTTCCAGGGCCGGCGCGTCTCTGTCCTTTGTGTTTCTAACGCCGCCAGCCGTCCCCCGCGGGCTCCGGAAGCTCCCGGTCTCAGTCTGGATCCAGTGAGCGCACCGGGATTCCGTGTTCCGCGAGATGCCTGGTGGCGCGCGCTCCCGGCTCACGGTCTCAGTCTGCTGTTTTGCGGGTGCCTTCTGTGAGCCCTGCCCGCTCTCCCGCGCAAGTGGCTACCGCTTCCCGGCACCCGAACGCAGCGGCTCCCTCCCCCTTCCGTTTATCTTCCGATATCTGTGCACGGTTTCATGGCTCCCCGCTTCGTACCTCAATAGTCAGCACTGGAGATGTTCGTTTGTAGAGATCCAGATGCATCTTCCTGCGTCTCAGGCTGGTTCCGTGGTTGTTTAGGCTGGTCTGGTACCTATCCAGCTCTACTCGGGGGACCAGCTGAAAAAGTTGTCTCCTACTCCTCCACCATCTTAACTCCTCCCCCAGATGAAAGGAAATTCTGACTTATGCTACGACTTGGATTAACAGAAGAGCTTCAACAGGGGCTGCTCTCAAAACACCACACAGAGCCATCTGGATGTCTTCGTTGAATCTGCCTCAGGGTCCTGCACAGAAGCAGGCAAGGAAAGCCCCGCAACTTCGACTTTGTGCGGGGAAAAGCCCGTTTGCTTGTGTTGGAGCATCAGGCTGAGGGGCAGGCATCTGGTGTGACACACGCTCTCGGGGAGGGAGCCCGGCTGGCGCCATCTTGGAGCTCTCCCTTGGTCAGAACGGTCTTCTTATTAGGTTTTATTGCCTCTTTTCAACATACACTTTTAGAAAGTTTGTCTTTTTTCTCAGGTTACAAGGCATTTAAGTACCTAGTTGCAATGACTCATATGGGTGACACAATGACAAGTTATAGCCTAATATTGACAGAAAAGGCAGGTATAAAATAGATAACAAAAAAAGCAGTGTGCAACAGACAGGAGCCATTTAATGCAGGGGCTAATAGCTCTACATCCCTCAGCAATCTACAGTGTTATAATGAGTGCTCATTATAATGACTCAATCATCAGAGAAGACTTCGGTTATGTTCAGTATATTATATTTAAGAGACTAGGGAAGTAGAGCATATATTTTTTAAGAATGTCACCAACTCATTATTTAAAAAAAAAAAAAAAAGGTACTCGAAATGGCAAATCTTACTTATGTGGATAAGAAAGACTGAGAAGTCCCAAGAGCTCCAAGAACAATAGCAGGCCTGTCAGATGTGAAGACTGAGAGTTCTGAAGACAAAGAAGTCAGGCTTCATTGTTAAATTGGAATACATACTATGATTTGGAATACAAACAGGAGGTTACTAAAGATACATGGAGGATTATCTCCAACCTGATAGATTGATGCTCGCCCCCTTTTATCACACACACACACACACACACACACACACACACACACACCCTCACAAATACATACATAGAAGCATTCAGGCCATGTCTCTGGAGTATGAAGGCCCTGCAGCAATCTTCTGTATATCTCTCTTTATCCCAGCACAAAGTCAGCCAGTCTAAGTTCAAATTATGAAATCATTTGTTCTTGGTTTCAGCCTTGTTGGTTTCCATTGCATCTACAGGACCTGTGCTGCTTCCTTTTCTCTCTCAGGGTCATCCCTCTCCTCTGTTGGACTCCAGGTATTATTTACAGTCATTCTTTCAAATACTACAGTCTTTCCACCCCCAGTCTAAAAATAACGGCTCTGATAGCATCAATGTAAATTTACCTGAAACATATTTAGTTATCTACCCCAATGTAATACCATGGGGGTATTATTATCTTTATTATTTTTAACTCTAAGGTACTGTAATGTGGTAAAGAAGTCCTTTTTGTTGAGTGTGTTTCCTATCCTTTTTTCACATCTGTATATCTTCAGAATTGGTAGAGATATCAAGATCTTTAGCAGATTTATCAGCTCTTCCCACTACCAAAAATATAAGCTTTCTCTTCACAAATTGATAGAGTAAGTGATATGACTCCCAGGGCACTACTTTATCTTTAAAAGGTAAAAAGTCACTGGATTTAGTGAAATCAGAACTGGGGAAAAAATGCTCTGTTTTCCTCCATTCCACCTGGCCTGCATATATGGTTATGCAAAATTAATGTTTTTAATTTCTTATGTTGACACTATTTTTAAATAGTAGAAGGGGGTTCAGTTGTTGAGTTTTGATATTCATCTTTTCCCAGACTTGACTTTCACAAAAAATTCCATCACCGTAACACTAAAAGGAGCAACTTATGAAAAATTTAATCCAATTTCTTTCACAGAGGATAAAGAACAATGTCTTACTCTGTTATGTTGCACGAATGGTGCATTTTCTCATTCTAAATAATCAGGCATCAGGGATGCTCTTTTGAGCTGGTTCTGTGGAATGCAGATTCTGACTAAACTAACATTTACTGAGCAAGAACAGCCTGCCAGACACTGCTGCATATCTTAATGATATTGTTTAATGACAAGGGCTAATAACTGTAACTACAGTGTATAATTGCCAACTTTGTGCCTGATGATTTTTGCTCATTTATTGATGTTGCCTGAAGCTATGCAGTCAGTAAGTGCTTAGACAAGGTTTGATCACCATTTTGTTTAGCTGCGTAGCCTGTGCTCTAGTTCTTACCCAGTGCTGTCTGACCTTCCGTTGATTTGTAGCATTTTCTTCATGATATCTTTTCCTGAATTTAAGAATTTTACTCAATTTAGAATTTCTACTAGAATTTAAGAATTCTACTAAAACTGATCCACCCATTTGGATCACTAAAACACTAGGTTCTCTTTAAGTGAACTCTTCAGTATACAGATGTTCCTGAGAGGCTAACGCCTTAAGCCTTTCTTGGCTAAAAGTACAGGAGGATGAGGTTTGAGCCATGCCCTGGGACAGTGAGATACGGCAAAGTAACTATGCATATGAGTATACATTTGGCTCAGTGATGGAGAGAGTCATTGCAAAGAAAACTGGAAAAACCCAGTGCAAGCCCCTGGTGCTTCATTACTTATAGAACAATTCCTCTCCTGCCTATGTCCGATCAGAATTGTTTCACCAAGAAAACTTACAGGTCCTTGTTACAGGTTTATTATAATTTCTTCCTTTACTTTTCCTTTATTCTTTTAACTGTTTCCAGTTTCCATGCCTCCTTTCATCAGTATAGTTGCCTGAAGCTAGTGTTTGAACTTGCCTTGCAGTCTTGTAGGTATCCTGCACAAACGTTTACACATGCAATTTTCAATAGAATAAAATTGTTTGAAGTTAAGCCCTTCCAGGGGAAGCATTTTCACAGTGTCTATTCAAGGTGAACATGCATGTAATTATCTTAATTTTTATCATAGAGATAGAGGGTAGATGAGAGTTCTATCCCCCAGGAGATACACACCTAGTAAAATACAGAACCAAATGGGCAAGGGTCCAAGAGTTGGAAGTGGAATGTAAATTCCAGAACCCATTTTCATTTATATAAATTGGTGTTGGTGCTGGTGTCAGTTCTCTTAAAATCATTCCTGGTAAGATAGCAGCACCATGTTTGAAGTCTAGTTAGGTTAATTGCCTGGAAGATGTGGAGTTGAGCAAGTGAGAACAAGAACATCAGAGAAGTGACAACTGTTTAATTAGCAAGAATTTATTCAGCATTCACTATATTCCTGGCACTGTTGTAGGCAGTATAGATTGAGTTCGTGTTATAGGAAATTTTGTAGTAACAGTGGGTCTTCTTTAGTGCCCAGTTCTCCCTTCACTGGTACCTTTCCTCAGATGGCTTGCTTTAGGAATTCTTAATTTGTTGTGTTCATCCAGAATTTTCTAAGTTATTATTGGTAAGAAATTATAGAGAAATACCTTTTAAGGGTATTTGCAATTTAAGTGCTTCTACAAGATTAATTGGATTGATGGGAAGGGCATTAGTTTTGGAATGAGAGATATGGGTTTTTATTTCTGCTTTACCACTTAATATACTTGTGGTTTTTGATAAGTCTTTTATCTTCTCTAATCCCAAGTGTCTTCATCTGTAAAATGGAGATAAATACGTTCTGGGTTGGTGTGAAATGTGAAGATTAAATGAGATAATGTATATATCATACACGATGTACAGCACCAAGTAGGGGCTCCATAAATAACCCTAGCTGCTGTGCTCCTCTATTTTAATCACCCAGAACAGAGCTTAGAATACATTAAAATCACTATAATTCTTATTTCATTTCTCTTCCCTTTAATCTAAGACATGAAGCTATGCATGGAATTTCTGTCCCTGTAACTGGGAAACGTAGATACAAATTTGGCTCAAGGGAAGAAGGAGGAGAAGAAAGAAAAGTGGAAGGAACTTTCCGAGGCTTTTCAAACCAAACCATCTGTGACCTTAAATTTTACTTTGGGTTAAGCTCTGTTCTGCTAGTGAAAGATTTCAGAAAGCCAAATTTTCTTTCCTTTACGATCTTAAAATGTATCTGGGCTGAGAAGAAATAGGCAACCTCTTGACATGCTTTATTTTGGTGGCTAAAACCCATATACTTAGATCTCCAAATTTGACGCATACCGTAGCTAAGATGTTTGGAAAAACTGTAGCTTCTTTTCTGTATCAATAACTAATTTACTTTCTCTCTCAACCCATTGTTTAGTTGGAAGGTGGTGGGGGCTGAGGCAGGTCTGGTAATCATTTTCTGTTTCACATATCATCTCTTCCTACAGTTTTGACATACAGTCCCTACAGATTTTGTTTAGCACTCCTAGGAAAGAATGCTCAGGCTTTCAGATTTTAGTTCTTCCTTACAACTACAGCTTCTCTCCCAAGATGGTGGCTGCGTTTTGGGGGTAGAAATATGACTTACATGATGTCATGGAGGACAGAAAGACTTAGACAACTTGGGGATAATGTGATCTGGTTCCTCTGCTCTCAGGCACAGTGTCTTCTTTCCTCCCTGATTTCAGCTTGCTTGGCCGGTAGACTCCTTAGGTGGAGGGCACCGCTAATGTAACTCATAGTTCTCTCTCCCTTCCAGTTTTCCCTCCCTCCCTGGCTGGTGCAGCTTTTCTTGAGCTCCACTTTGGTCTATATACTCCTCTTAGATCTGGCTAAAACTCTCCTTCAGCCAGGTGCTAGAGGAGTTTGAGCTGCAGTTCATGCCCACTGGTAACTGGGGCTCTGTAGCAAGTTACAATATGCTACAGCTTCAAAATATCTCAAAGGAAAGAAATAAAGCAAATTGTAACAGCAAAGTTAGAAAAATAAAAAGAAAAGTGTTGCCACTTGTGAGCCCAGACTCCCTGCTAACACTAATGTTGGTTTCCAAATCCTACTAACTCATCTTAGGCTGAGTCCATATGTATGAAATATCCTAGATAACAACAACAACAACCCACAAAAAAATAAAAATTTTCCTGAATCATCAGAATAATTAAGTGCATGGTTGCCTTGGCTATCTAAACATTATTTATTTTATTTTATTATTTATTTATTTTTATTTTTTAAAGATTATTTATTTTAGGGAGAGCGAGTGAGGGAGAGGGGCACAGGCAGAAGTAAAGAGAGGATCCCAGAAGTTTAAGAGTGTTATGATACTTAAAAGTTGATATCTCTATTATCTTTTCCCTTAAAACTTTAAGTCTCTCTTAACTGAAAAGAGCTAAATGTGAAACAGTTTGAAAGTCAGTAGTTTGTAACATTTATAACAAATAGAAAAGGCAAAAGTAGTATAATCACCAGAATCATTAATAATATTATTATTATTAATAGTTCCATTTTAATTTATCATAGGTGTTTATATCAGTAGGCCATTTGTATTAATGAAAACTCAGTAAAGTTGGTAGCATACATGTGATTATTTCCATTTTTAGAAAGGATATATGACTCAGGAGTAAAGCAACTTGCCTATGTTTTGTGACTGCTAATTAGTACCAGAGCTAGTACCAAAGTATTGAACCCCTACTCAGTATTTAGGCGGGTAAAGGGAGAGGAATATGTGCCAAGAGGGCTGTCAGTGATAAAGGCACAGAACTGGAAAGATACAGGCTATAAAGAGAGGTCTCAAGATCTCAGGTTTTTCATGTTTCAGATTTGAAGCAGATAAAACCAAGATAATTCTTGAAGACTGTTCTAACACCAAAATATATTATTCCTTTTTAAAGAAATATGACTCCCATTACATACTCTTAAAGTTTGATGGAAAGGATTTTTCTACTCAGCCAAAGTGTAACTATTTTTGGAGGGCAGTTTTCTATTTCTGGAACTCTGATCTCTCTGAAACTTAGTTCTGCCTCTCTTTTTGCAGAACATTTGCACCTGAAGTTTTTATTTTACCTTCAATATATTATGTCTAAAATGAATTCATTATTTTTCTTTCCAAATAAGTTTCCTTTTAGGGTATGTTTATAGAAACATCATTATTCTCCCAATTGCTAAGACTGAAAGCTTTGAAGCCACCCTTATTGCCGCCTTCTTTGTATTCCCCTTTTCTAAGGGTGGCCACTCACCAATATCTTCTGCATTTGCAGGTTCCTTTTCATTCCACTGATCCCAGGTCAAAATAGAATCTCATTACTTCATGTTTGCATAACTTTAAAAATCTCATAGTTAATTTTCTCCATCGCTTTCAGTACATCATATAAACACAAGACAGTAAAGTCACTATATACATAAAATTATTATCAACCCAAAGTGATATAGGATAAGAAAAGGCTATTAATGTGTTACTTGCATTTTTTGTCATATTTTATATTTGCCATAATAGATATCTTGGCTTTCTTATTCAGTACTCTTTCCCAGCACCTGGAACAGTGCTATCATAGACAGATCCTAAGAGGGCTGTCCTGCCTCATTGTATTTTGATCCACTCGCCTTGATTGTAGATAGGACCTGTGACTTGATTCTAACCAATAGAATATCGTAAAGGTGATATGATGTTGTTTTCATGATTATATTATAGAAGGTTATGACTTCCATCTTTGTGGCGGGCTCTGACTTTTGACTCCATTGCTGGTTTTGATGAAGCACATTGCCGTGTGGATAGACCCATGTGACAAGGAAATAAGGGTGATCTCTGACTGATAGTCAACAAATTGCTAAGGCCTTCATTGGACAGTTTAAGGATTTTACTCCTGTTGATAACCACATGAGCTTACAAGCAGATCCTTCCCCAGTCAAAGCTTCAGATGAGACCCCAGCACTATATCTTGATTGCAACCTTGTGAAGCAGAGGACTCACCTAAGCCATGCTGAGATTCCTGATCTGAAGAAATTGTGAGATAATAAGTGTGTGTGTATAAAGCCTGCCAAATTTATGATAATTTGTTATGCGATAATGAAAAACGCAAATGCTTTGCATCTATTCAGTAATCAATCAATATTTGTCAATTGGATAAGTGAAGTATCCTCTTTGCATTCTTACAAGTTAACATTCTCCCATACATTCAATAAATATTCCCTAAAAAAAGAAAAAAACCCTTCTTAATGGTTAAGAACACTAAATTAATTTTAAAACTGGGACCTTCATTCTTGTGGCATTCCCTCCAGTGTTGGGTAATTATGTGGTGATTGAGGGAGTTTCAGTTATTTCAGTTATTGCTTTTGAGTTCTGGTTGTTGTTTGATTGCTAAAATCTGTGCTGTCAGTGAACATGTGTAATTAAATGTGTGATCTAAATTTTCACAAACTAGCTAATTAAACCTGTTTCTGTAGACATAAGGTGAATTCTCCTTTTATATTCTCACAGAGACTTTGAAGTTCCACAGTCATTTTTGCCATAATTCTTGAGCGAGATGTGTAATTAAATTTGTATTGTTTTTGGATATCCTCATCATCAACAGTCCATTGTTCCTGAGTGCTGGACATGCAGAAAGAAAATCAAATTATAAATTGAAATGTTGCAAGTATACATTAAAAATTAAATTCTGTAGAAGTTAGCTCACTTGGCAAAGACTAATGTCAGAAGATGTAGCTTAATATTTCATATCGCTTATAAAATATTTAAAAATCACAGTCATTTTCTCTTGGGAAGAAGAAAAAGTTTCAGTAAACTTAACATCAGCAAAATATAGTGATATATAAGGAGTATATATTTTTTATTATAAATATTAAAGGAAAATATCAGTAGACAATATGTTTATTACCAAGTTGGAATTGGTAGTTATTGTGTTTGTATCAGTTCTTTCTAGAAATTTAGCAGTGGCTTTAACCGTTTGCTCTTGTCATTTGGGCAATTCCTTGTTTTCTGCTTCTTCTAATCTAACTCATTTTCACTTTGTCTCACCCCATCAAAACCTTCACCTTTCCATTCTGCCATTATTGTGTTTAGAACTGATCATATCAAACAGAAAACAATCTTAAATTAATTAAATATACCTTGAAAAAATTTTAAAAAATTAAACAGAGGATGAGAGTATATTTAGTCCTTGCTAAAAAAAATTCTTAGTGGAAACCTTAATTTAAAAACATTATCTGGAAAGAAATTGTAAAATTGGGCAGTGTGTTGTATTTAACTGAAAATACAAATGGACAATGAAAACCTTGGGTAGTCATTAAAGGAAATCCTATAAAGCAACAATTGGAAATTCAAATTACAATCCAAGCAGTTGTTGAAGCTCTTTTTATCTTTTTGGTTCAAATGAAGTAGAAGTGATACTGTTATCTGAAACGGCACCATGGTCTTCCAGTTGTAGAGGCTTATGGTGGCCCAGTTGCAACAGTGAGTACCATACTTTGTTTCATTAACTCCATTGCCTAAAGTCTTTTCAGATATCGTGTTTTTGTGACTCTTACTTCCTTCTGTGGAGTACTGAGGTCATCTTATTCTCACAAAAATGGAGGATCATTTTGCTGCATGGGAACTGGGTAAAATGGAAGGGCATGAGTGGATGTGAATGATGCAAAGAATGGGTGCTTTCATACACCTTCTAAGTATCACTTCAGCTGCTTTTGACCTCACTTACTCCTAGTCCATGGCTGCTTTTTACCTCACATACTCTGATGACTAGCTTCACATAATAGCACCTTGTCTCTTGCCTGTCCTCTGCATCTCTTGCCTCTTTTTTGGGGTGTCCTAGTTTCCATTGATGTATGAAATGCTGTAGGATACACTTGGCACCTCTGCATGTGCAACCCTGAAGTTGAACTTTTGACTGATGAGAAGTAGGAGATGGTACATAAATTCTTTATCTTTCCATGTAGACAGACTCTATTAAAAGGCAGTGCTAAATGTGCCCTCTCAATAGATAGATCTACTAGAGCAAGCAAAATCAGTTGTGCTGGATTTCAAGCAGTGAGCAGTTCAGTAATACTTTTTTTTTTTTCTATTTATTCTCTTTTCTTTAATACCTCATTCTCCATTTTCTTCCCTCCTGCTTCCCTTGGATTTCTCTTACCATTGAAGTATTAACATATAAATTTTTGCTTTAAGCTTTGTTTCTAGAAATACTAAGCCAATACACTACATACCCCAGACATGTGTATCTACTTCTTATACCTGGACTGATTTTTTTTTTCCTTATCTGGGTGGGGAACCCCTGATCATTCTTTAAATCCTAGTTAAGTGTGTTCTGTAAAGTTTGATCCACTCAAGCAGAATTAATCATTTTCGCTACTGTATTACTATTAATTTCTTAGTGCATATGTCTATTATTTTATTTATCATAATGTTCTACAGTGGTTTGTATTACTGATTAAACCATGAATTCCTTGAGAGCCATGTTTTATGCTTCTTTGGATTCCCAATATCATGAATGGTCTCTTGAACATAGTATGTAATACGTTAATGAGTTAATTGAAATTTAATATTAGGACCATGTTTTAGTTTATTGGTTTGTGTGACTGCAAGGAAATGTCTTAGGAGTTGAGGATTTATAGTACATAAGCACTTGTTATGTAATTGTATACATATATTGAGCATCCAAAAAATAATTCATTTACCTATGCATTTTATCTATCTGTCTAGCTGTCTGTCTCCTACCAACTGTCTCTCTATTGTCAATGTGTAATACCCATTTGAAGATGAGAAAGAAAACAGGCAAGTACCATTGATAAAGCAATAGAACATGGGGCTATTGTTCACAGTCAAAGCACTATATTCTTTGGGGAGATAACTTTTATTGCTTTAGCTAGGAAGTAAGCCTACATTGCTCTTCTCTTTGGGTCCAGCGTGTTTTGGTTCTGACAGAGATTTTGTTGTTATAATGGTCCCACTGTAGTACCTAAACTAGAAATAGCATGTCTGAGAAATGGCATCATTTCCCCCAATAACTGAGATGAAAATAAAGAAATTTCATTTGCAGTTGAAAGACTTGGAGCTTCAAGTCAATACTGGATTCCTGAGCAATATATTAATTTATTTGCAGATCCCTTTCTAACGTACTTATCTGCTCCAACCTCCATAACAACCTAGTATAATTGTTATTGTTCTGATTTGTAGGTGTGACCTCTCATTTTTATGCCACGGGCTACTTGCTAGTCCAAAACCAGTCATTGCATAATTCCCATAGACTGAAAAAAATGTCCGCCCACATCTAGAGCTTCCTCAGTTATTGGTGTATTATGCTTCTCATCACTCAGCTTACTTTCAAATTTAGCCCTCAGGTTTTTGCCTCCAAAATCACTAAAAAAGCCTTCAAGTCCTGGATGCTTCAGAAGTATAAGAACTTAGGTTTTTGTGTTCCAGAAGACAGTTACCTCTTGTTATATTATTATAAGTGTCCAGAAAGTATACAATGATAATTTTGTATCTAATTGAAAATACAGTATTAGCATGTAATTATTCTCTATTGAAATTATTTCTGATCTGAGTGTATTATTTATGGGTGAGAATAAAGGGAGAAAATCATTCCTTGTTTGTTCAGTTTACCTCTGTGATTTATCCAGATTGCTTAATTTAGTACTTTTTAAAAGGACTGCACTTTGAGATAATGCATCCTGGAAAATATCTGTACTCTGTCCAGAACATTTATTTGGAATGAATTAAAGATCTTGAAGGCTCTATTATATTCTTTCTTTATCATGCCTTTAAGAGATTTCTCGGTTCCTGTCAAGGCACCTAATATTTCTTTTTCTGAGTTTGATGTAAAATGTCACAAAACAACTCTAAGAGAGCGTGGGCAGTCTCCATATTGTCAGAGAGAAGTGATCTTCATTTTTGATGAAATTATAGCTATTTACTTCAGGCTTTTAAGTCCGTTTGTCACTTGGAAGTTTCTGTTCAATCATGATACTTTAAACAAAGGAAATATAAATAGATGGAGACAGAAAATTAGTGAATATGATCACTTTATTCATTAAAACCATTTTAAAAGAGGCCATATGAGTTTAGGAAAACAAACCTCACAGTTACATATGAAGTCCTGCAGAATTTTGTCTGCATTTCCCATGTTCTCAAATGCTGAAACAATAGCACACTTGATGTCGGTGAACAAAAAATGTTTGTTAAAGTAATCTACCTACCAAACATGACCTAATATTGCCCTATTTTTACATTGTTTTGTAGATAAGGCTTCTTTGGGCTTTTAGGACAAATTAGTCCTTAGAAGGGAAGTGCACGACAAACAGTGAAAAAAGCTTTGAAATTGGCTGGCTTGCTTATGAGCATCAGTGCTCTTATGCCCAAACCTGATGCTAGTGGTGAAATAAATGAGAGGATGAGGACATGGGGGTTGAGTTGGTAAAATTCATTGGCAAAAAGAGAAGGAGCACACATCCCTAAGGAGAGCATGCTACTTCTGATCTTAGGTTTAGTATTGACCACCTCATCCATTTGACAGATAAGACGAAACCAATTCAAAAACATCGATATTTAATGTGCTTCTTTATGGACATTTTCTTATCCTTCTCTCTAGTATATTCTCCTACACTCCCTGTTCTGCCATTTCTTCCTTTATATAAAAATGGACTTCTCAGAAGTGGCAGTGTTGATATTTTGGGTGAATTTATTCTTTTCTGGGGGAGTAGAGTTTGAGCTGAACTGTCTTTTGCATTATAAACTGTTTAGCAACATCTCTGATTTTTATTTACCAAATGACAGTAACACAACTGCCCTCCACCTGTTACGACCACCAAAAAATGTCTCTTCACCTTACCAAATGTCTCTTAGGGGACAAAATTTCCCTTGTTGAGAACCGCTGTACTAAAAGAATTGTAGAATCTGCATTAAATATGGTATGCTAGCTACTCTTCTCAAATCTCTGTTGCTTGACACAGTAAGTTCATTTTTGGCTCATTTTATAGTTATGTGCAGATATTCCTAGTCAGATGACCTTCTGTAATGTAATTAAGGAACATAAGCTCCTATGTTTCATAGCTCTACCCTCTTCAGTGGGCTTTGAGTCCTCCCCATCCAGCAGATGGAAAAGGAGAATGGGAAAAAATCTGCCCAATTCTTAACTACTTTGGATAGGAATTGATATGCACACGTTGGCATCTGTTTACATTTCATTGAGAAAAGTAGCCATTGGCATCACATGATTAACATAAACTAAGGAAACCTAGTCCTAAGATAAAGGCAGGCATTTCCAAGCAATGATTCCACCTATAGAAAAAGATCAAAATATGTCTTTGGGGGTAGAAATGGGGTGTCACTTTCTTTTATTTGATGTATAAATTTGGAATAGTTTTTTTATTTCAAGTACCCTTTGAATTTGGGCTGCTGGAGAGGTTTGGGAGAGGAACTAAACTGAGGTGCCATTGGACAGAAGATATTTTAAGGTATTTGCTCTGAAGAGAAGGGGAAAAAAATCTCAGAAACCTATAGACTTTATAGTTCCACAATAACACTAATGATAAATATATTTTTGAGAAATTTAAATATTCACCATGTTATATATTCATTTAAATCAAATTTATGCAATATAGTGGGTTTAGAAGAAGAAAAGTCTGATTTTTGACTTTGACTCTGTTTTCACTGGCTTGTGATTTGGGGAAGTCATTGAACTTCCCAGCATGCTTGTTCTGCATGTGTAAAATAGGCATAAAACTATTTCTCTTAACTTCCTTACAGGGGATTGAAATGAAAATTATGTTTATAACTTTATTTGAAAAATTCTTCATTCTAGCTAACTCCAAGGTATTATGTTTATATTGCACTACTTATTATGAGTCACAGCGTGATACCGGTGACTGAATCAGATATTGGTACACTGTCCAGTAGATATAAGAATTCTGAATTACCTGGAAACAAAAAGGCTGAGAGACTGCATGGTAATCTTGTGAGCCCGTGAGCATTTGGACATATTTATGGAGACTCCAACCAGACTATATAAAAGGACTGTCCTCTCTGATGCAGGGACTATAAAGGCCTCAGTGACTATAGTTGAACTATAAGGAGGATGAACTTTTGTAAGCCAGAACATTCTCTCACAGGCAATAGCCAACAAATTAGGCCTTGATTTTTGAAGATTGGACGCCTCATCAGTAGTTGTTACAAGGCTCTCGAGGGAGCTATCCATTGTTCTGATATTCGACTACTGACCTTTCTGCGTTGAAGGGCCAATATCCCTATTCTTGAACAAATATTGGTTTTAAATATTGTCTTCCTGTTTGTTACTACCCTTGACTTTACTGTTTTCTAGAGCAAAATTGATACGTAAAATCATTCTTTTACCTTGAACAATTTTCCATCCTAACTTCCATTAACCTTCATGAGTTCATGAGTTAACCTGCTGCCTGAGTTAATCAGTTCCTAGTCTGATCTTTACATTCCCCAGATATGCCCCAGACCTACATTCTGTTTTCAGACTGGATGTAAAATACATACATTGTGTGTATAGGCAATGGTTAGAGAAGTACCTTCATATGGAAGCAATAACTGTAGTGCAAATCAAACTAATTTTTATGGTTGGTGACATTTTAAAGTAATTGAGAAGAACCAGAATTTGGAACACAGATAAATCTTAGTAATAGTTTGATATATTGTGAGAACAATGATTTAGTTGTAAATTAATACTTCTGCTACTTGTTCAGGTTTCTTATCTTGACCAAGAATCACAGCAAACTCATATATATTTATAACAGTTGATGAAATCATACGAGCTACTTTGCTATTCATTATATAATCTCACATGATTCCATTGTCATGTAAATACCCTACTCTGGTAATAAGGAAAGAAAAAGATAAGGGGTCTGTTTTTGGCATTTTGTCTGATTATTTTCTTCACTGACCTTTAAGAATATGAAGTGTATTATTTATGCCAAGCACAAAAAATCACATTACCTGAACTAAGAAGAACTGTATTTTGCAGGGTTGATTCCTATTAAAGAGTGAGTTTTAACAGCTGAGGGCACAAATAAACCAGCTTGAGGAGTATTGATCAGGGAGAATTACAGCATTGAAGCTGACTAAAAATGCACTTTTGCTATTCAGTTGAAATCCAGCAGCATTAGAACTAGGGAGATTCCTTAAAAATACAAACCAAAACATGTCTAAAGGTGCAAAGAGCTCTAAATTTCATAATAATTAATTTAGGTTAATATCAGTTACTGTCAAAGGAAGAAAAAAAATGGATGAACTGGCAGGTGAATGTGAGAAACTATTTTTATTGCATCTGGTTGACCTTTTTCCAGATAATGATATAAAAATGTACTTGGCTTCTAGATGTTTAATGAGTATAAAATAAGTATGGCTATTTTAATCTGTGTTTCATTAGACTAATACTATAGTACTACTACTAAACATTGCAACATTTTTTTAATTGAAGTATGGTTGACATACAATGTCATATTAGCTTAAGGTGTACAACATAGTGATTCGACATTTATATACATTAGGAAATGATCACCATGGTAATTGATTACCATTTGTCACCATTCAAAATTATGACAGTATTATTGACTATATTCCTGTATATGCTGTACTTTACATCCCCATGACTCATTTATTTTATAACTGGAAGTTTGTACCTATTAATCCCCTTCACTTATTTTGCCCATCCACCTACCAGTTAGGCAACCACTAGTTTTTTTTCTGTATTTATGAGTTTGTTTTTAAACATTGCAACATTCAGAAACATCTATATAGTTTTCCTGGCTATATTTTCCGTGGCATATGAAAAAGAAACTAATAAATATTCCAGACTTTCAATACTTAAAAGACATATTCCTTTTTATGTTCTTAGGAGCTGTAATATTTGAATATGGGAAGGGAAGAATACTACCTATGTGGTATTAACAAAAAATACATTCATTGACACTTATTGCTTTTACTTTCACCTTTTTCTATATTGGACACTGTATGAACAGGGTTAGAAATTTATAAAAAAATGACCCCATTTTCAGTGATTTGAATAGCACATACAGCTTAAAGATAACAACAAATCCCAGGCACTAAGATGAATAGTCTAATTAGACAGTAGTCCTGATTATATGCTTCGAGTTTTGAAGGCTGCTTTCATTTTATTTGTACACACATTTGGCAGTTTTATTGTTTACCTAGTATATAATTAGGTTGAAGTCCTAAGGAGAAAAAATTTAAAGAATATATTGTTACTTTCTTAAAATCAGGTAAAATGTGGCCATTTTCTTCCTGCATGTCTGTGTTCTTTCTTGAAGGTTCTTTGGGTCAGCACTTTCCAAACTTTGATGTGCGTGTGAATCATGTATACATCTTGTTAAAATGCAGAATCTAGTAGTAGATCTGGGATAGGGCCTGGATTCTGCAATTCTAGCAAGCACCCATGTAATGATGATGTTGCTGGTCTGAAGACTGTACTTCTAGTACTGAGGCATTAGTCTATTATGTCATAGCTATTATTTATATAGCCATTATACTAAGATATTTGTTCTTATTTCAGGACCCTAATCTTTACAGTAGTGTTGGTGAAGTGTAATGAGTAAGAGCATGTGCTCTGGTGTCAGGTGACCTGACTTTGATGTCCAGCTTTCACTTTTATTTATTTGTGACTTAATTGTTAAGCCTCTCTAGGCCTTAGCTTTCCATTAGATAAAACGTAGATAATGTCTGGTCCTACCTCATAGAATTCTTGTGCGGATTATAGGAGATAATGCTTAGAAAGTACTTAGTCCACTGATTGACATATTTGCATTTATATGAAATGAAAGGGCTTTCAGAAATTCTGCAGTGTAGCCCTTTATTTTTATATCTTGTGATACTGAGACATGTAAGATAAACTGAATTTGCTTGGATTACTCAGCAAGTGCTGCTTAATAACCTAGACAGGTAGCATAGAAGAGGCAGGATCGATCTGAGAGAAAACTTGGAATGATTAAGACAGTTAAAACAAAGTTCATTATTTTTGCTGATGCATTCATCAAGAAATAAGCCCATCATTTACCATTACTTAATAAATGTTTATATTTTTATGAACATATTTCTATTTTTTAAACATTTCATTTGTGATATTTCAAATAATTTATAATATAGCTCATACAATCTTTTAGAGCCATTTTAGCAGACAGACTCTTAAAGTACAAATAGAAATTTATGACATACTTCTGCAACAGAATAATCGCTTGGCAAATATCAGTTCTTTTATACTTAAAAAATTTCTTGTTCATCTTGAATTGAGTGTCTATCACTGTCTGGGCCTGATAATCAAGACACATGCATTTTAATTCTATTTCTGTTAGTTACTGATTGTGGTTTCTTGAGTAAGTCAGTTTATCTCTCGCTCAGTTTCATCAGCTATAAAATATTTATTTTTTCCTTCAAGCATCATCTGGGTGTTGGTCAAAAATATGTTGTTGAATTATCGTCAGTATGAATTCATTATAATAACACACCTTCGGAAAATGACTAAGGCTGTCAATGACATAAGCTCTTTTATGTATGTCAGTGACTTCCATAGTAACAAAACAAAAACAGAATGCAATGAAGTGTTAAAAACATTGAAAAATTGGGTAGCAGCTATTGACATTGTACAGGCTAAATTATTAGCCACATATGTGTAGACCCATGCATTTCCTTTAAGTAAAAGAAGAGTGTCCAACATCATTGTAAAATATGGTTGCATTAACTTTATCTCTAGCTGAATTTTAAAAAATAAACTATTGTCTATGAAGTTTTCCAAAAGATTTGCTAATGGTTTGAATTGGGATTATTGTTTTTTTAAATTCTATGACCTACGTTCTTTTATTCTCTCTCACAAAATGAGATCCAAATGCCAACATCATGAAGAGAAAAAAAATGGCTTTAGTAAAGTGAATCCTCAACTTTTCATTAGAGATGGATTAATATTTATTGACTTCTCTTTACCTCAGATATGTCTGTATGGGAAATGCATTTCAAAATTCAGGATTGTCCCTGAGATTGCTGTATGTTCCCTAGGATGTTCTTCCCAATGAAAGTCAAGATTTATCTAAGGAAAGTTTATTGTATTTGAATTTGGAGAAGTGTAAAAAAACTGTAATTTCTTTCTGTTCCCTCAAGTAGAGGCTGCCAAAACCATTCAGGCAGTTTCCACTTGTTTCCTCTGCAGTTTCTGCATATGAACTCTGCTAACTGATTGAGGAGGTCATCATTTCAGCGTTCTCCATGTGCCTAGTTAGTTCTTGAAGCCCCACCCTTCCACTGTCATTTGTCCCTCTCTTGGTCACTGAGGAATATCAGATAAGCTGTTGCTTTCACTTATAACTTTGTCCCAGGATAATGGTCGATGGAAGTGTAAAGAATATTCTTGAGAGGCAAATTTGGCACATGGAATAGGAAGCACAATATTTTTTTAGGTCTGTTCCTGAAAGAATGCTGTCATTTTGAATCAACACTTATATTCAAAGAAAAATACTGAAAAAATGTCCTGGCTTCCCTGATTAAGCTCTTTCCTTAATTTAGAAGGCTTTGATTTTCAAATATTCTATATAAAATGTGCCCAGTAGATACAGCAGGGTTTTCTGAGTTCATTTACAAGTCTGCAAGAAAGGATGTACAGTAGTCTTCCTTGTTTACAAATGTTTCTTTAAGCACATCAGCTGTCTGCCTGGGCTCTGGATAGCATTTTGAAAGATGCCTTGACCAGGCCTCAAACCACATGGCCAGTTAGGGAATAGATTTTTTTTTTTTTTTTAACAAATAAAAATAGGCTTTGCTTATTGCTTAAAATGTGAAGTAGTCTGAAAATATTTAGCAAAGATGCAGAGTAAAATAAAAGTAAAGCCCTTTTTAAAAATATGAATTAAAATGAGTTTTGTAGTGATCATGAAATCCACTTTCTTGCTTGATCCTTGATATCGACCTTTTGATTTGAGTCTTAGGGACAATCCGGGATGTTGTGAGTATACTGAGCAATCTCTCAGAATATGTGCCTGAAATTTAATAAACTTAGAAAGAAAGGGTTTCTGCCAAGAAATCATTTTTATTTGACACCTCAGCAGTGAACATTGAGATCTGACAGATTTAGAGTTAGCATGTGAATGTGAAAAATATGATTTTTGTAAGTGCATAGGGAAACATTGTTTTGCCACACAATGATGATCTATTGAAGAAAGTAACCACTGTACCAGAAAGACTTACTTTCTTTGATGTATGTATTCACTGGGGGCAGAGCTTGACAGCTGTTTCATTTAGGAAAAAAACACCATTAGTACTGAAATTCTTAAACTTTAGCTGCAACTAGCTTTTAGAGTCAAACATGGGCCCAATTTGAGCTAATATTAGTACAAAGACCCTCCAGCTCTCATTGCCAGACTGTTTTACATAATCCATAGGAGCAGCTGTATAATTTGACTTTATTCTGGGAGCTGGCTTTGATCAAAAATAATTTCTGCCACACACAAAATTATTTGATAAGCCTCCTATGTTCCATGTTTGTACAGCCATGATAGCTCATCCCCTTGGAATTATCAGTGAAATAACTGGGCCTTCAAGATCTACTCAATTAGTGTTTTCTTGTACAAGGCATTTAATCTCCTGGAACTACTTGCAGCTGATCCCGAGACACAGCATTAAAAAATCATAACTCATAATAACAAATGCTAATATTAAGATATCATTATTCATTCTTCAGGGGAATATATTTTAAAAATGCTTTTTTCCCCATAGGCTTTGGTTTTCCTTTTGGCAAAGTGATGGTCTCTTCCCAGTCTAGGCTCTAGCCTCCTCCAGGCTGGAGAACTAATATGAAGAGATGCGGACTGATGGGGACTGTGACCTCTTTTGGCGTTGCATTCTTTTGGCTTATAGCTGTTAAAAATGAGGCCGTATTTTCTGCCATTCTTTTCACAGGTGAACCCCAACTTGCGATTCACGGAACAAATTGTAGGAGGTAACAGCAACCAGGTCTGGCACTCCATGTACCAGCCTTTGCCTGAGGCTGCCATTTTGTCAAACTCCACATTTTACCTCCTCTGAATACACAAGAGGGAAAAATATAGTTGATCCTTTATGAGTTCATCAAAATTCAGAGGTAGTTTTCAGGAAAGGTAGTTTGTCAAAAAAAAAAAAAAAAAAGGGAAATGTGAGGGTAAGAGTTTATTTGCAAAGTGAAAAAGTACTCTGGCTTTCTCTTTCCAGGAAAATTTGTGAAGTGCTATTTTGTTTTGTTTTTAACTGGTACAGTATACCTAAATCAAAAGGGGAGAATTCATACAACTCTAAATATTATAGGCAGTGATATCAATTGGAGTTTTATAGCACACACATAAACTATTTTGTTTTTCTTTTTTTTTTTTAAGGATTTTATTTATTTATTTGACAGAGAGAGAGACAGCCAGCGAGAGAGGAAACACAAGCAGGGGGAGTGGGAGAGGAAGAAGCAGGCTCCTACCGGAGGAGCCTGATGTGGGGCTCGATCCCAGAATGCTGGGATCACGCCCTGAGCCGAAGGTAGACGCTTAACGACTGCGCCACCCAGGCGCCCCTATTTTGTTTTTCTAAAATGTATTTCTAAAATGTGTTCCTATATAATGTATATATGTAGCTATAATTATTTATCTATACCTACTTTATTTCCATTTAGATCAATAATTTAATTTTGGCCCTTTGAATAATTAAGGTGGATGCTGCTATTTTAACTCACTTCTGGTTTGGGTTTCTCCTGTCACGTTATTTGCAAGTGCTCTGTTACCAGCTGGAAAATAGTTTTTGTTCATTTCTCTGTTGTACTCCCTTTGTAAGACAGGCACAAAGGAATATATTCTTTAGCAAGCAGCCAGAGCCACTCTGATTACAGGTAAGATAAATCCATGCAAAAAAATAAGGGAGACAAGGAGTGCTGCTTTGAGAACCTACAGCTCCCAGAGCAGACATTAAAGATGCTGGCTCTTCCATTTTTCCCTCTGAAGCTGCAAGTCCTCTGTCTGCCAGGCCTTGAGAACAAAAGCAAGTTGAGTAAGGGATGGGGGTGATGTAAACACACGGGAGGGTAAAAGGAGCATTCAGAATCACAATGGGACAGATATGCAATGGAACTAGAATTTATAGTTCAGTGTTTCTCAAATTATTGTCTCAGGCCTGCCTGGCAGAGTCACCACTCACCCCTACTTGAGTCAAGCTCCATGGGATTGTGGGTCCAGGGTACAAGCACATGAGGTGACTTTTTAATACACACTAAGGTTTGTAAATCACTGATTCTTATCAAATATTCCTTCTAGGAAAATTGAATTAACTTGGTTACATCATCATCACTATCATCAGCATTATAAAGCTGGGATTTATTGAGAATTTACTCTGCAGGGCACTGTGCTTTCCATGCTTTATCTCCTTTAATCTTTACAACAGTCCTATAAATTATATAAACTATTATAGGTAAAAGGAAACAGGCCTAGAGAACTGAGGAACTTTCCCAAGGTCACAATAATTACTACTCGTAGGGACAGAATCCAGCCCCTCTTCTGTGTGACTGTAGAGGCTTTACTCGAATATTCTGTAAAGAATAATTTACAGAAAAATTAATAATAATGTTTTCTGTAGAGACTCAAAAATAGTGTGAATGAATAGGAAATGCTTTAGGGAAATACAATTAATTAAAATACTTGAAAGACAGTTTACTCTCATCTAGTCAATTTCTATTAACAGAAATATTAGAGTTAGCTACAAATTGTAAGAAAGAAACATGGAGATGTGGAACATGGAATAAGACCAGTATATATGCTCTACACATTTTTTAGGGAACTTGGAATTTGCATAGGCAAATGTTAGACAAAGAATAGTGAAGAGTCTTATGAGTGATTAAGTAAAATGCCTTCAGTTTCAAACTAAAAATTCTTCTCATTTTCAAAAGATTTTTTCCATATATATTATATACATATAAATATTAAGGTTCTGCTCATTTTGCTGAAAGTATCTGGTATGTTACTGCATCACTGGGTTAGTTTTCTAAAAACCTTTACATTAGCCTGTACAATAATCTCACTGCCCTGAAACTATCAGTGTATGGGAGACCTAGCACAGTGTGGTTCAGAGGAGTCATAGATTAATATGAACATAGTTTTGATTTAGTTCTTTCTATGGATCTGCCTTCTGTGCAAGGACATTTTGCTCTTTTATAATATATGTGACATCATCCATAAATGTTCATGATAGAACTTTGTTCTAAGTACTTCGTGTTGCTCCGGGGCTTTTAGTAGCCAAAACCCTCAGTCTATTTGGGTGCCAGGGAAGGTGGTTGCAGACTTTAGTTGGCAGTTGTTAATGTTCTGGATGTTCTTTGAAACCGTGCCTTCTGTTGGCATGTGATGCTTTGCCCCATGCAAATTTACAACACATGCTTCAGCATATTAAAAGCTTGAAGTAATCCTTTGCTAATTTAACTTTAGCTTTGCCAAATCCTGAATTTCCAAAACTTATTTGATGTAAAACTCTTTCTGAGCATATTTCGTATTGTCACTTGGAATTAATGTCCAAGAAATAATTGATGAGAAACATTCTGTGTTTTAATATAATAATGATGTTTTTTCCCTAGGGGTGTACTATTGCTTTCACCTTTCCTTTTGCTGTCTGGGCTTTTATTCTAAGGGCCATCCTGGTAGCATTTCAGATCTGTCACAATGTCTCAGCGGAGATTTTATTTAGGGAATGTATGAATAAAGCATTTAAAAATATAAAGGGAGATCATGGAGATCATCATGAGATGATGCCAAGAGACTTTTAGTGCATGCTTTGTTGGTAAGTTCTGTGTTAAAAAGTGGTGTGAGATGGGTTGCAGTCATAAGTCCAAAATTCAGTATGATGTGGATATTAATACCTTGGATATTAAAGTCAGAAAGATCTGGTTTCAAGTCATGGCTTTCCAAAGTCTTGTATGTTCTGAGACAACATACCTAACCTCCTCATTTATATGATGTGGATGGGAATGCCCAAATTCTAGGGATGTCTGGAGGGTGTGGATGTCTTCTATGTGTAACTCTTGAAAGTACAAATTATAGAAGTAAAAATACAAAAGGGAAAGTGGGACCAGCTGATATTTTCCTAAACACAAGCACTTTTCCTTTTGTATGTATATGAAACATGTTGGGTTATATTAGAAATATAAGTTGTTTCTATGTGATACTGAACACACAAATGAAAAATTAAAATTAACCAATCATTGCTGATTATATAAACATCCAGATGTTTGGCATTGAATAGATTAAACATCTGGCTCATGAATTGAAATTTTTACTTTTCATACGTAAGTTTTGATGGGACTACTTGAAGTGTATTTCTTTCCTTTTTTAAAAAAGATTTATTTATTTTTTAGAGAGAGAGCGTGCTTGAGCTGGAGCGGGGAGAGGGGCGGAGGGGGAGGGGCAAGCAGACTCCTTAGACTCCTCTACGGGGCTCAGTCCCATGACTCTGAGATCATGACCTGAGCCAAAATCAAGAGTCAGACACTTAACTGACTGAGCCACCCAGGTGCCCGTACTTGATGTTTATTTCTATAAAAAATTTCCTTTCCAAAGTAACTGGCATATGATTTATACAAAAGCAATGTATAGGGCAGGGAAAACATTTCAATTTTTGGTAAATTTTAATCTCACAATTACTTTTTACTCTGTTTCATACCCAATTCAATTTATTCTATAACAATTTTAAGTTTTACTATAAAGCAAATCCTGTGTTAGGCAATATGGATTTAAAAACTAACAAACATAAAACCAACACTGCCTGGAGAATAGGTCACATTTGAAGGACGAAAACGTTTGAAACAATAAAAATTTAGCATCAGCATTGAAATCACATCAGGGTGCCATAGGGTCACAATAACGGGGCCCCTTCCCAGTTCCCAAGTAGAGAAAAGGAATGTTTGGGAATACTTTTAAGAGGAAGATGATAGTGGAATTGAGTGATAAAGACAAATAACTGTGTGCCAGGTGGATTAGGGAGGTGATGGACATTCAAGGAGCTCATGGACTTGTCCCCTGGAGCTTAAGGTCTACACGTAAGGTGCTTGGAAGATGAGACAGCAAGGAGAAAATTTAAATAGCTTTTCCCTATAGTCAGTGGGGTGACAGGGTGGTGTTGCACAAGAGTGAATGTGAGGGCAATCGTATGGAGGATGGACTGTGAAGGGAGATAGGTAATCAGCA
This sequence comes from Ursus americanus, assembly GCF_024610735.1. NCBI lineage: Eukaryota > Metazoa > Chordata > Mammalia > Carnivora > Ursidae > Ursus > Ursus americanus. The sequence continues at coordinate 24,333,022 of NC_142133.1, forward strand.
AGGAGACTACTGCATCTTCTGGGATTATGAAAACCTGACATTAGGGAAAAGAAGTAACAGGAGAGAACAGATTACTGAGATATAATTGAGCCAAAAACAATCCGGTTTGGTGCTATTAGGGGTAAGGAGTGAAGGAGAGGGAAATTTGCATTAGTTTTTTGGATTTCTATTTGAGTGACAGGTAAATAATGTAATTTCTGTATAGATCTTAGAAGAAAGGAGAAAGAAGAACAGCTCTGTGAATGAATATGATGAATCTAGTTTTTGACAAACGTCTAGAGGACCATAAAAAAGTGGTCTAGATTGCAATAATTGATTTTGCAGATGTTGAAATCCAAGTAAATAAGAGGAAACACTATAAACGTTACAAACACTAGAATTAAAATATTCTTTAGATTATGTGATAATCCAGAACATCAGTGCAATGGGTATATCTTTTGAAATTCCTTCATTATGAATTCCGTTAGCTAGTGACTGGATGATCAGAACATTGGAAATAAATTTATTATTTATGCCTGATAGAATCTGTGAGCCATGGTGTCACTGCTGTCATATCTTCACCTTAGCCAGCACTGTATGATTTTGTGAGTTATCTTTTAGAAGACCAGTTTATTTGAATTTGAAGACTAAAGATATGAAAGATTGTGTCTTTTATGCTCCCTATGGTCCACTTGTATATTTGAAAGGAACTGGGTTTTAATTCAGTTTTTTGTCTGTGGGTCTAAATAGCAGACTTTGGAAAACAGTGTGGAGGTCCCTTAAAAAGTTAAAAATTGAAATACTCTATGATCCAGCAATTGCACTACTGGGTATTTACCCCAAAGATACAGACGTAGTGAAGAGAAGGACCATATGCACCCCAATGTTCATAGCAGCATTGTCCACAATAGCTAAATTGTGGAAGGAGCCAAGATGCCCTTCAACAGATGACTGGATTAAGACGATGTGGTCCATATATACAATGGAATATTACTCAGCCATCAGAAAGAATGATTACACAACATTTGCTACAACGTGGACGGGACTGGAGGAGATTATGCTAAGTGAAATAAGTCAAGCAGAGAAAGACAATTATCATATGGTTTCACTCATTTATGGAACATAAGAAATAGCAGGAAGATTGGTAGGAGAAGGAAGGGAAGAATGAAGGGGGGGTAAACAGAAGGGGGAATGAACCATGAGAAACTGTGGATTCTGGGAAACAAACTGAGGGCTTCAGAGGGGAGGGGAGAGGAGGATTGGGATAGACCGGTGATGGGTAGTAAGGAGGGCACATATTACATGGTGCTCTGGTGTTATACGCAAATAATGAATCATGGAACGTTACATCAAAAACTAAGGATATACTGTATGGTGACTAACATAACATAATAAAAAATTATTATAAAAAAATTAAATAAATAGCAGAAAGAAATTTAAGTGCCTCCAAAATTGTTAAATAATCTGATGATATATGACTTTGTATATAGTATCAATTATTTTGTGTTGGAAATATTTCTTCCCGGAATCCTAATCATTGGACTACTTATTGACTCCATTTGACTTTGCCTTGAGATTTTAATATTGCTATTCTGTGGAACCAGAGTGTGATACCCATTGTCAAACTTCAGAGCCCAAACCTCACTGTCTTTTTAACTTGCTCTGTGGGGCAAGGGAGATTGAGTTTTGCTTAGATCTCGGCAGGAGGAACTAATACACATCTTTAAATTAGAGGCAAAGCTAAACTTCTGAATAGCTATCAGCAGGCCAGGACTTGGCACCCCTCCACAGTAAGATTTGAGCTATAATCTTCAATATTGTTTTATCTCTTTAGTGATGGAATGAGGAATAAGTATCATTTTTCTGATAGCCAAGATAACTTGTATCAACTTTACACTAACACTATATGTTATTAATCTCAAAATAACCCTTGCTCTGTTGTAGTGCTTAAGCAACCTGAAAAATTTAAATGATAGTTCGGTTATTGAGGGCTAATGGTATGTTTTAATATCTGGTAAGTCTTGTTTAGTCTCAATACTCTTATTTTTTCCTTCTGATGCTTTTCTTTATAACTTTCTATTATATACAAAATTCATACTAAATGCTTTAGCATATACTTTTAGAGAGGGAGAAAATTTCTCACATATGCACAGTCATTATAATACCAACATTAAAAATAATTCCAACTGTTATCTGTAATCTAACATTTAGTCCATATTGAAATGTCATGGATTGTACCTCAAATGTCTTTAGTTTGTTCAGTGTTCAGAATTTACACATTGCGTTTTGCTGTGATGTCCCTTAAAGCTCACACATGCTTGCACACACAGACACGTGCACACACATGGAATTTTTTAAATGCTGTAATCTGGTGAAGAGATTGTTGGTCATTGATTTTCTAGAATGCCCCACCTTCTGGTTTTGCCTGTTTGTTCCCAGATGCCATGAATCTCAATAAATCTCAAGCAGAAAAACAAAAGATTATGGAAACTACAAGACACATTATAGTCAAATTGCTTACCCAGTGATAAAGAAAAAATCTTAAAACTAGCCAGAAATAGTGTAATGTATAGGCAAGTTGAATCACTATGTTGTACACCTGAAGCTAATGTAATGTTGTGTGTCAGCTAGACCAAAAACAAAACCAAAAACTAGCCAGAAGAAAATGATTTTATATACAGAAGAACAAAGATAAGACTGGCAGCTGACTTCTTGTGAGAAACACTGCAAAGGAAAAGATATTTTGGGGACAGTTTTAACATATTAAAAGAAAAAATCTGCCCACTTACAGTTGGATAGTTGGCAGAAATATTTTTCAGTATCAAAGGCAAAACAAGGACTTTTTAGGCATATAACCTTAAATGTTTGTGTATATAGTACAAAAGTTTATAGATAAGTGAAAAGAGAACTAGTAAAATTGAAAGGAGAAATGGACAAATTTCCAATTAAAGTGAAAGACTTCATACTTGATAGAAGACAAAATTAAGTAAGGATATAGCAACCTTTGGACAAAACTGTAAATAAAATTTACCTAGTAAATATTTTTAGAACCTTCTACTCAATATATCAAAATACACATTTCTTTCAAATGCACATGGAACTTTAACCAAGATAGATTATATTATGGTCATGATGCATGTCTCAATTTAAAAAAGTATTCAAATCATGCAGAGTATACCATATAACAAGTGTGGGCACAAGACTTTATTCTGATTTCACCAATTTTTCCATTAATGTTCTTTTTTTCTGTTCCAGGACCAATCCAAGATACTATATGGAATTTAGTAGTCGTTTACTATTATTTATTTAGCAGGTGACCTTCTGGGTGCAGTTAAATTGTATAAGGAATAAACACACCTGCTTTGTACTAATTCAGATTTCCCTCTTTATAATTTATGGTAAGGCAGTGATTTTCAAACTTTAATATGCATATGAAGTACCTGGGGGTCTTGTTAAAATGCATATTCACTGTCAGTAAATTAGGGTGGGGCCAGAGATTCTGCTTTTCTAACAAGCTCTCAGGTGATGTTAACATTGTTGATCCATGGACCATACCTTGGATTGCAAGGACCTAAAAAACATGGAAGCTATGATTACAAAGACTGAGTACTAACTCTGTAGTTAGTGCTGGAGTTGGGTTTCTGGCAACGTAGTCATGTGGCTGATGATTTGAAAAAGAAACAAACTTGCAGAGCACTGTGTTGAGAAAGAAGATAAAGCAGATGTGAAGCCTCTAAGATCACAGAGCTTATGAACAAAATGGAGACGAAGATGAGACTTCCTAGATAAAAGTTGGGCTCCCAAGAACCCAGCTGTTAGAAAGCAGTCCCTAAATCCAAACCCACTGTCTTTCTACATTAACTTTCAGTCAATTATAAGCCCACTTTATTTACATTAGCATTAATGGGACCCCACTTTTTCCCTCTACACATCCTGATTTATACCATATGAGAATAATAGCCCCCAGCCACACCAAGAAAAGAAAAGAAAAGAAAAAAAACAAAAACAAACCTCTGGGAATATATGGATTTAGAAATATAAATCATTGTTTCTGTAAAAGCTCATTATAATTTCTGTTGATGCAACATCTTTTTCCAGGAGTTCAAAACATTTCATACAAAAAAGAGAGATTCCTCCAAAATCACATGTTGTATTTGTTATTCAAACACACATTTCAGTGTAAAAAAATTCGTATGAAATTGAAAAAAATGATTAGAATTTATAAAACCAATTCAGTGTGTTTTTTGTTAGATCAGTATATCCTTTTAAGATGATGTGTGGCTGAGGGGTAAAACTGAAATGACAGCTATAGTTAGCCTCTGAGATAAAAGGATAGATCTGATGATCTCGAAATTTCATCTCTTATTACTATTATACAAACAAAACTGGGCAGACATCACAACATGTTATGTAGGCTTTGATTGTGTGTTTTTAAAGCGAGGTCAACAAAACAAAGTATGATTTAAGGTACCCGATATCTTTTCTGGTCTCTGCTGTAGTATTGTTGAGTAGAGTGATCACTTTGTTGCCTCCTCCTACCCTGAAACTCCCTGACATTCATTATCTGTACCATTGGTTTAATTTCTTTCTTTTTTTAACTCATTTATCTTTATGATCTGAGAAATAAAACCTTGAACTATTCTTTCTCCCAATTTTGCCGTATATAAATCTGGAGAATTTGAGTAAATATAATTCACTTCTTCAGTATACCTACAAATAGTTACATTTCTTCTTCTTCTTTTTTTTTTTTTAAATCAAATCTTGATTATAATTCTATGTTGAACTCACTACTAATATGGTGTCTGGGTATGCAGATGTTAAGTTGATGTGCCATATAAATTCATCTTCCAGCTACAGGGTCACATTGATATAAATCAGTATAACAGATGCTTTGTTAGAAGTCAGGGCTCCAACATGGAAAGATGATAATAGAAGCTGTTTAAAATGAGGTCATGAGATATCAATTTAAAGTGTTCTCTTTCAGATAGGTGACACTGTTTTTGCTTTCTGTCAGAGAAAGTGCATATTAATAATGATCTCCATTTTCCACATACATTTTTCAAATCAGAGCGTTTGCATCATAATCTCATAAGGCATTTTCCCCAGATTTAATAATTTCATTCCTCAACTCTTCGGAAAATCATAGTAGCCAGCTTTCATCCTGATCATTTATTCTAAAGCATATTTTATCAGAGTGGGTCATGTTTTTGAATAAATAAAGCATTTTATTTATTCTATAAAGCTCCCGTCAGTTTTTCTTCAGTAGCATAAGGTCATAGTCTAAGATTCCCTAAGATTATCTGAAGATTCAGGATTGCTGGACCATCAAGCAAATTACTTATCGAGGGTAGCCTTTGCACTGTTGGCCATTGCAGTCAGCAGGTAGGTTACTGTCTCTTTAAAACAATGGGCCTCTTGCATAATTGACAAATAGAAGTATAAGGTATTTAAAGTTTACATTGTGATGATTTGGTATACATATACATTGTGGAAGGATTCTTCCCATCTAGTTAAAACACATCCATCACGTCACACATTTATCTTTTTTTTTTTTGAAATCATTTAAATTCTACTCTTAGCAAATTTTAATTATACAGTACATTGTTGTCAACTAGAGTCACCGTGTTACACATTAGATCCTCAGACCTTATTCATCATACTGCTGAAAGTTTGTACCCTTTTACTCATCTTTTCCTATGTCCTGCAGCTCCCAGCCCCTAGCAACCACTTTTCTAGTCTCTGTTTTATGAGTTTGACTTTTTCTTTTTTTCAGATTTACATATAAGCGATGCTGATACTCAAGACTTTCAATATTCAGTGAATACTTTGATTATCTACCTTTCCTGGCTACTTGAAATCTTATTAGGTTAAATTCGATTGCTTTTAAACAGCTCTGAATAAAAGCATAATTTTCATATAGCCACCTACATTTAAAAAAAGAAATCATTGTTGGGGTGCCTAGGTGGCTCACTTGGTTAAGTGTCTGACTTCTGATTTTGGCTCAGGTCGTGATCTCAGGATTGTAGAATTGAGCCCTGTTTCGGGCTCCATGCTCCTGCTTGAGACTCTCTCTCCCTCTGCCTCTGCACCCTGCCTCCCTCTCTCTTTAAAACAAACACACACACACAAAACAATAAAAAACCCTAGATATCACTGTTGAGTGGCTCTGGCAGATTAAATAATTTATCAAGTAGTGAGCAATGATTCAGTCATCTTAGCTCTGTTCAAGAAGCCATCTTAGACATGGCTCAATGTGGCTAATTCTGGAAGTGTCAAAGGAAACTAAGAAGACCCGACCACATAGTGAACATAACTGTATGACGAGCAGCTGTGTCTTGGTGGCCTTTCCCCTTCTTGGCTTCCCCTATTTTTTTTTTTTTAAGATTTTATTTTTTAAGTAATCTCTATACCCAGTGTAGGGCTTTAACTCACAACCCTGAGATCGAGTCATATGCTCTGCCAACTGAGCCAGGCAGGCCCCCCTCCCTATTTTTTTTTTTTTTTTTATCTTCATGTTGTGGTCAGAAAACTTCTCTTTTGATTGAAATTAATATATCAAACTTTGCTCTCAGAAAATAAAGCATAGAAGAGGTTATATGGAGTAGTGGTTAAGAGTGTGGTGTTTGGAGAAGGGAAGTTTGAGATCACATACTGACTCTGCCACTTACCTGCAGTGTACACTGGGCAAGTTCATTAACCTCTTAGTCCTTAGTTTACTCTTAAGTTCAATAAACTGACTGACTTATGGACTTTGTAATGATTGAACAAATTAATCTTTATAAGGGCTGTCATATAATAAGTATTTGATGAATGTTAGCTATTACTATTGTTATATTCATCTTTTACACATTACTATGATACTAACTTTTACTAAATTTCTGTGGAACATATGGATGTTAACTCTTACCTCTACTAAGTAAGTCCTTTGATATTTCTTCAAGCATTAGGAAGTCAGGAGTGAGAGTTTTTTAGGGAGAGCTATCTTTCTTGGTACTCATGATATGATAATCATCAGTTTTTAGGTCCCTGATATTTGGCATACCATTATGAGGTGATAGAACTATCCATCTCATTTAATTCTCATAGAATCCTCTTGAATCACTAAGGTGACTCTTGCATATTTTCAAAGCAGGCATTGCCTCCACTAATTTTAGCTCATGGTCACTGGGGAAGGCCCTCAATATAAGTATTTGAATTGGCTAGGATTTATAAATATATTCCCCATGGCTATTCTAACCATGATTATCATCTATAGATTTTCAGAGTTAGACCTTCCCTCTACACCTATCACTTTGTAACTGACTTCCTGCTGTTCTTGACTCAGGAGAGTTTAAGTCCCATAGTAAAATGGTAAAGCATTTGTTTGTGACAAACACCATATGTCCAGAATACTCGTACCTGTCTGAGAGAGGCCTTGCAGAACCTGATGGGTGGTGTGTCTACATATGGGTTATTCTGGCATCATCATTTGTAATGATTCTCATAGGGAGTATGAGTAATTTACATATCAAGGGTCCAATGTCAGGAATGTATATTAAGTAAGAAGCATACCAATATTAAATTTTGAATCAGGAAACTTCTTCTGGGATCATATCTCAATTTTAGAGGCATCCTAGTAAAAAATAAATAATGAAGGCATTTCTAGTAAAGACAACTTAAGTAACTGTTTTGGTTGACAGTGTCTTCTTTCATATTCGAAGATGATATTGGTGACTCACATTCATATCTCATTCAATCCTCATTTTATCTTTGAGCCAAGAATTGGGGTCCACATAGTATTATGACTCATACACTATTCACCATGTCACATATCTAGTGTCCTGTTACCTCACTTTGCCTCAAATATGACTCTTTCCTCGGACATTAATTTATAAAAACCCACTGTAACGTGTATATATATAACTGAATAAGAGGGAGATGTTTTGTGGTGGGGAAGTGCTTGCCTGTGCCCCTGCAATGTCATAGAGTGCAGCATATCTATTCAGCTGAGGTTGACTTCATAGAAGTCATAGAAGTCATAACCTTTGTTTAAGCATTTCCAATGTGTCTTTTGGAGAATAGAACTAGTTTTGTTGTTACTGTTTTAACTGTTAGACTTCTCAGAACATTTATTATTGCTAATACACATTTATAAGTCTACAGGGGGGGAAAAGGACATAATTTTCAACATTGCCCAAATTTATTTAATAGCAGAATATCTTTTTTTCACAAAGACACAAAATAACTCGAGGCGTTAAGACTTGATGCAACGCACTTCAGGAAACTAGTTTAGAACCTGACTAATCTATTTTAGTACTTGGAGAAAATCCCTATTAAATTAGGAGGGAGGAGGGTAGAGATGAAGTGTAACAGAGCTTTTGATGAAGTTCTTAGTTTTGCCTAAATATTATATTTCATTGAATGTGAAAGTGAAAATAAACGAATTGCTTCAACCACCATAATTGCTTTGGTAAAATGATGGTAAATAGCAGCATAGCCATTTTTTAGTATTTGAGTTTTGTTATGTTGCTTATGGGTGCAAGGCCAGCTACTACCATGATTTCCTTTACTTCCATGTTACTGCAGTTTTAAATTTGAGCCTCCAATCCATTTCCCTTATTTTGCCCAATTCTCACTTGGCTTCAGGTCTGGCAGGATGGGGAGGGTTTGACCTTGTAGACACGCCCCCTGTCTTAGTCCTGCATTTTGGATGCTCTCGTGCCTTCCCTCTCATTCCTTCCTTTTGGCCTCTGGCTGTTGGGTTCTTTATGTTCAATTCTCTCAATTTAGTCCATTTACCTTGATCTAACCAGCTCCTTTAGATTAAATGCCCCCAGTTTTAAGACAAGTTATTTTTCTTTACACTTTAGAGGGATCTTCTATTGTTAGTATTTAAAAACTCTCCCTTACCCCCTTCATATTTACTTGTAATTTCCCTGTTGAATTTAACTGCAAAGAATAAAAGATAGAGGAGGTGTGTTTTTAGAAAAAGCCCTTTAAGTCACTGCCTGTATTTTCCTGGTTAGCATGTCAAAAACCTGTCCTTCCTTAGCAATCTTCCAAAATGATGTGTTTAGTTGAGGGACAAGGACTGCATTGGAGAACTCGTGAGGACAGTGGGAGTCAAGTCAGAGGTGTGTTGTAGCTGGCTCCTACTGGCTCAGCAGGGCTAATTTTTAGATTTCCATGAATTACAAAAGCTGACTGTTAACCACAGCCTTTATTAAAAGTCAAATTGTGTAAGCATAATTAAATAAATTATATTAAAAACAAAGGTAATAAATACTCAAAATTCACCACTTCCTAATTATTTTACTCCACATTATTATATAAATCAAGTTTATTTATGTCAGTTGTATTTGCCTCGTGGAAATATTATAGAATAGTGTGCTATTTCGTGCATCTCCTCCAAATTCCATGGTCAGGTTAGTAGCTTGAAATTGCCCATGGGAAAATACTCACACCACAAATTGCTTGATTTGTTTTATTGATTGTCTAGACCAGAAGTTGCCAACCTTTTTCTGTACCTGTGTATCAATAAAACTATTTACCAAAATAGGAGGCCGTTCAGATTTGGCCCATGAGCCAAGGTTTGTTGATCTCTAGTATAAATTTAAGAAGATGCTGAAGTGTTTATGATGCGTTTCAAAATTAAAAGTGTGTTGTATATGTATCCCTTACAATGTGAATAGCACAAAAAATTCAGAAAATATTCCAGTATTTGAAAACTGTTATCCCATTTAGCAAAAAAGTCACTAGCATCTTTCATGAATGAGTGCTGTTCTGACATATGTCTTTCACTTTCACGTTACTCATTAATGTAAATGAAATTATTTTCCAAAATTTAGGTCAGAACTACACTTGTTTATCAACTACAATAGTAGATTGGTTATGGACACCAGAATTTGGCAAAAATCAACAAAAATATTTTGTGGGATTGAAGTGGTTATGTGGATTGCATGTGGTGTATTTGTAAATTGTGTGCTACACCGCCTTTACACTGGTAGAGGATTTTATGTACGCATCTGTATGTATGCGTTTTTTTTTTCCCCTGAAAAGTCTCTTGTTAAACATTTATCAGTTCATCATTGAGGGAAAAAGAAATCATGTGGGAACACCTGGAAGTAGCCATGGAAAAGGAAGAAAGTGGGCTAACCTCTGGAGCTTTCAGAAAGGAAGAGGGTGTTTGGGATAACATGAGTTTGGTTGTTTTTTTTTGGACACAGATTGAGGATTCCTCTGGATTGAGGTGGGGGATAGGATTATGGTACTTGAAGCTAGCCAAAGTGAAATGATTACTTTAAGTATGTTATAGACAATGAAATCATCTAATGTAACACTTGATCCTGAGGTAACGTATGTTGAGTAGAAGTTGAAATCCAGTGTGTGTACTATACCAGAGTTTTCAACTTAGTTTCAATGGTAAAAATACTCTGAACACCTAACACAATTTCTGTATTTTGGGGAGACATGTATATTATAAAATAATCTGGATTTTAAATGATGAAAGCACTCTTCTCGTGCATGTCCTGTGTTGGATGGAAATTGCACTTTTTTTTTTTTTTGTCATTATTGCCTTCAATGCTACATTTTCAGAACTCCACTTGTTGGAGCATCTATTTCTTTCCACAGCTTCAATTAAAATGCAGTTTGGCCATTTATCAACATTACATTACATGGCAGCTCTAGGCTATCTGCATGCTGATGATCCATGATGCATACTACCTGGAGGCACAGATGTAATCCTGGGCCAACTTTCTTCCCTCTGATCACTTTTCTGTAATGGTGTCCAGGACTGTGTGAGTTCAGACAATGCTAATTTATATTGGTGTAACTTAAAGCCTGAATTTAGAGAATTATTCCTATTGCCTGAAGAAATATTATCTATCCTCAAATATCAGTGATTTTTCATTTTAATTGGATTGCTGTTTGGATACTTATCCTCCGTCTTCCTTTTCTGTCTCACTCAAAGTTTGCCTCCATTATAAAGATTATTCAGAATTGACTGTGCTACTATTCAGTTATCTATCACAGTTGATGGTCACTTTCCCAATATCTGATTATCAACTCTCACTTTGAAATGCAAAGCCTGTGTATTTGTCCTTCTTCCCATTCTGAATAATAGGGTTTCCAATTTCAGTAGGAACCATTTGATGTTCTCCCTACACAATTTTTCTCATAGTATGTTGTTGCTGGGAGGTGGCGATGGCAGAAGTCTAGCTCCTTGGCGACTTGGTAAGAGCAGTTTAAGAAGTGTGAGTGGTGTTTGCTTAAGGTGGATGAAATGAAGGGTGCTTTCTGCAGCGTTGTTTATAATGAAAATTAAAATGTTCTGTACTAAATGCCCAATTCAATAAACAACAGAGAGAGAGAGCAAGCAAGGGGGAGGGTCAGAGGAAGAAGAGAATCTTAAGCAGACCCCATGGTGAGCATGGAGTCTGACTCGGGACTCGTTCTCAGGACCCTGAGATCACCACCAGAGCTGAAACCAACTGCGCCACCTAGGTTCTCCAATAATTTGATATTTGTATAAACTACAAAGTGATAACCACAATACCTCTGGTTACCATCTGTCACAATAAAATTGACCCCTTTCACCCATTTTGCCCACCCCTAACTCCTTCTGCTCTGATAACCACCAATCTTTTCTCTGTGTCTATGAGTTTTATTTTCTTTATTCATTTGTTTTGTTTTTTAGATTCCACATATAAAAGAAGTCATATGTATTTGTCTTTCTCTGTTCGACTTATTTCATTTAGCACGATACCCTCAAGGTCCATGCAGGTTGTCACAAATGGCAATATTTCTTGTTTATGGCTGAATAACATTACATTATCTATCTATCTATCTATCTATCTATCTATCTATCTATTTTATGTATACATTGCATATACATATACATTGTTCAGAATTTACTGTGCTATTAGTTATCCATCACAGTTGATGGGCACTTACCCAATAATATTCATACACACACACACACACACACACACACACCCACACCCACATCTTCTTTAGCCATTTATCCATCAACAGACACTTAGGTTATTCCAATATTTTTACTATTGTAAATAATGCTGCAGTGAATATAGGGGTACATATAGCTTTTCAGATTAGTGTTTTTGTTTTCTTTGGATAAATATCCAAAAGTGAAATAACTGATCATATGATAGTTCTATTTTTAATTATTTGAGGATTATCTGTACTATTTTCCATAATGACTGCACCAATTTACATTCTCACCAACAATGTACAAGGGTCCCTTTTCTCTATATCTTCTCCAACGCTTGTTATTTCTGTCTTTTTGGCAATAGCCTTTCTAATAGGTGTGAGGTGATACCACATTGTAGCTTTGATTTGTGTTTCCCTGATAATTAGTGATGTTGAACATCTTTTCATGAACCTATTGGCCATCTGTATGTCTTACTTGAACAGACGTCTATTTAGATTCTTTGCATATTTTTAAAATATATTGTTTGGTTTTTTGCCATTGAATTCTTTGAATTCTTTATATATTTGGGATATTAAACTTTCATAGTTTGCAAATGTTTTCTCCCATTCAGTAGGTTGCTTTTTCATCTTGCTGATGGTTTCCTTTGCTGTGCAGAAGGTTTTTATTTTCCTTTTTTAAGATTTATTTATTTATTTTAGAGAGAGGGAGAATGAGAGAGTGTGCATGCGGGTGCAAGCAGCGGAAGAGGCAAAGGCAGCAGGAGAGAGAGAATCCCCAAGCAGACTTGCTGTTGGGTGGAGCCCAACACGGGGTTCAATCTGAGGACCCTGAGATAATGACCTGAGCCAAAATCAAGAGTCCAGTGCTTCACCTACTGAGCCACGTAGGTGTCCCTATGCAGAAGCTTTTTAGTTTGATATAGTCCCACTTGTTTACTTTTGCTTTTGTTGCCTTTGCTTTTTGAGTCAGATTCAAAAATTCAATGCCAGGACCGGTGTCAAGGAAATTACTACTTACGTTTTCTTCTAGGAGTTTTATAGTTTCAGATCTTATATTCAAGTCTTTAATTCATTTTGAGTTAATTTTTGTGTATGATGTAAGCTAGTGGTCTGGTTTCATTCTTTTGCATGTGCCTGTCCAGTTTTCCCAATACCATTTATTGAAGAGACTGTTCTTTACCCATTGTGTATTCTTGGCTCCTTTATTGTAAAGTAATTGGCCATATGTGTGTAGATTTATTCTGGGCTCCCTTTACTGTTTTGTTGATATATCTGTCTATTTTTATGCCAATACCACTGTTTGGTAACTGTAGCTTTGTAGTATAGTTTGAAATACTTAGCTTTGTTCTTTCATAAGCTTGTTTTCCCTATTCAGGGTCTTTTGTGGTTCCATACAATTTTAGAATTATTTGTTCTAAAAATGGCATTGAAATTTTGGTAGGGACTGAATTGAATCTGTAGATTGCTTTGGATAGTGTGGACATTTTATGAATATTAATTCTTCCAATCCATGAAAATGGAATCTTTTCATGTTATTTGTGTCTTCTTCCATTTCTTTAATCAGTGTCATATAGTTTTCAGTAGATAGGTCTTTTACTTCTAGGTATTTTATTCTTTTTGATGCAATTATAAATGGGATTACTTTCTTAATTTCTCTTTCTGATAGCTTGTTATTAGTGCATAGAAATGAAACAGATTTCTGTACATCAATTTTGTATCTTGTAACTGTACTAAATTGATTTATTAGTATTTTGGTGAGGTCTTTAGGGTTTTCTGTATAGGAACATGTTATTCGCAGATTAGGTAACAGTTTTACTTCTTCCTTGCAATTTTGATGCATTTTATTTCCTTTTTTTTTTGCCTAATTGCTGTGGCTAGGATTTCCAGTACTGTATTGAATGAAAGTGATGAGAGTGGGTATCTTTGTCTTTTTCCTAATCTTAAAGGAAAAGCTATTAGTTTTTCACCAGTGTGTATGATGTTAGCAGTGGATTTGTCATAGACAGTCTTTATTATATTGAGGTACATTCCCTCTATATTTACTTTGTTGAGAGTTTTTATTATAAATGGATGTTGAATTTGTCCAATGTTTTTTCTGCATATTTTGAGATGATCGTATGATTTCTGTCCTACATTTTGTGAATGTGATGTATCATGTTGATTGATTTGTGAATGTTGAACCGTCCTAGCATCCCTGGAAGTTTCTCTTGATCATGGTGTGTGATCCTTTAATGTGTTATTGAATTTGGTGCTACTGTTTTGTTGAGGACTCTTGTATGTGTGTTCATCAGGGATATTGGCCAGTAATTTTCTTTTTTTGTGTGATGTTTTTGCCTGGTTTTGGTATTATGGTACTGCTGGCCTCGTAAAATGAGTTTGGAATCATTACATCTTCTTCAGTTTTTTGGAATAGTTTGAGAAGGATAGGTATTAAATTTTGAATGTTTGATATAATTCACGAGTGAAGCCGTCTGGTCCTGGACTTTTATTATTGGGAGGTTTTTGATTAGTGATTCAACCTCCTCCTTAGTAATCAGTCTATTCAGATTTTTTATTTCTTCATAATTCATGATATTAGAAGATTGTATGTCTCTAGAAATGAATCTATGTCTTCTGAGTTGTCCAATTTGTTGACATATAATTGTTCATTGTAGTCCTTTATGATGTGTATTTCTGTGGTTGCTATCAGTTGTAACTTTTCTTTCATTTTTCATTTTATTTATTTGAGCCTTTTATTTCTTGGTAAGTATAACTAAAAGTTTGTCAGTTTTGTTTCTTTTCAAAGAACCAAATCTTATTTCCATTGATCTTTTCTTTTGTTTTTTTTAAGCCTCATTTAATTTCTTTTTGCTTTGATCTTTCTTATTTCCTTCCTTCTGCTAATTTTGAGCTTTATTTGTTCTTCTTTTTCTTATTCCTTTGGATGTAAAGTTAGATTATTTATTTTAGTCTTTGTTTCTTGACGTAGGCCTGTATTGCTATGAACTTTGCTCTTAGAATGGCTTTTCCTGCATCTGATAGATTTTGTATTGTTGACATTTTCATTTATCTCAAGATATTGTTTGATTTCTTCACTGAATCATTGGTTGTTCAGTAGCATGTTGTTTAATCTCAGTATTTATTGTTTTTCCAGGCTTTTGTTTGTTTGTGTTGTAATCGGTTTCTGGTTTCATATCATTGTGGTCAGAGAAGATCCTTAATGTGATTTCAGACTGTTTAAATGTATTGAGACTTCTTTTGTGGCCTTATATATGATCTATCCTGGAAAATGTTCCATGCGCACTTGAGAAGAATATGTTTTCTGCTGCTTTTGGATGGATGGGATGCTCTGTATATATGTATTAAGTCCATCTGATCTAATGTGTCATTTAAGGCTATTTCCTTATCGACTTTCTGTCAGGATGATCTATCCATTGGTGTAAGTGAGGTATCAAAATCTTCTACTATTATTGTATTGCTGTCAATTTTTCCCTTTAGGTGTGTTAATATATGTTTTATATATTTAGGTGCTCCTCTGTTAGGTACATAAATATTTACAGGTGTTATATCCCCTTGTTGGATTGACCCGTTTAACATTGTCTAATAACCTTCTTTGTCTCTTGCTACAATCTTTGTTTTAAAGTACATTTTGTCTCCTATAGGTATAGCTACACCAGCTTTCTTTTCATTTCTATTTGTATGGAATATCTTTTTTTTTTTTTAAAGATTTTATTTATTTATTTGAGAGAGAAGAGAGAGAGCACAAGCAGGGGTTGGGGCAGAGGGAGAGGGAGAAGCAGACTCCCTGCTGAGAGTCTGGGGAGCCTAATGTAGGGCTCAATCCTGGGCCCTGAGATCATGACCCTAGATGAAGGCAGATGCCCAACTGACTGAGCCACCCAGGCGCCCCTTGTATGGACTGTATTTATGCACTTCACTTCTTACACTTTCACTTTCAGTCTGTGTCATTCGGCCAAAGTGAGTCTCTTGTAGGCAACATATAGATGAGGATTTTGTTTGTTTATTCGCTTTGAATCTATTCAGCCACTCCCTGTCTTTTGATTGGAGAATTTAGTCTATTTACATTTAAAGTAATTATTGATAGGGCATGTGCTTGCCATCTTATTGTTTTCTTGCTGTTTTTTTTAGTTCTTCTTTGTACCTTTCTTTTCCTCTTACTTTCTTTCCTTGTGGTTTGATGCCTTTAGCTTTCTTTTTCATTATCTTTTGCGTATCTATTATAGACTTTTGCATCGTGGTTACCAAGAAGTCCACATATGACAGCCTATGTATATAACACTTTAAGTTGATAACAGCTTAAATATGAACATATTCTAAAAACTCTATAGCTACCCCACATGTTTTGTTTTTTATGTCATATTTTACCTCGTTTTGTTTTGTGTATCTCTTAAATAATAAGTGTAGTTATAGTTAATTTTACTGCTTTTGTCTTTTATCCTCCTAGTAGCTTTATAAGTGGTTAATCCACTCCCTTTTCTATATATTTGCCTTTATCAGTGATATTTTTACTTTCATATGTTTTCTTGCCGTTTCTTTTCAGTTTAAAGAAGTCTCTTTACCATTTCTTATAAGGTTGGTTTAATGGTGTTGAAATCTTAGCTTTTGCTTGTCTGAAAAACTTTATCTCTCTTTTTATTCTGAATGACAACCTTGGTGGGTATAGTATTCTTAGTTGGAAGTTTTTTCCTTTTAGCACTTTGAATATATCATGCCGTTCCCTTCTGGCCTCAAAGTTTCTGCTAAAAATTGGCTCATAGTCTTATGGCAGTTCTCTTGTACATAACAGATTTTTTTTTTTTAAAAGATTCTCCCTTTATCTTTGACTTATGATATTTTAATTATAATATGTTTTGGTATGGATCTCTTTGAGTTCATCATATTTGGAACTCTCTTTGCTTCCTGGACCTTGATGTCTATTTCCTTTCCCTGGTTAGGGAAGTTTTCAGCCATTATTTCTTCAAATAAGGTTTCTACATTTTTCTCTTTGTCTTCTCCTTCTGGGACCCCTGTAATGTGAATGTTATTCCACATGATGTCCTGTTGGTCCCTTAAGCTATCTTAGTTCTTAACATTCTTTTTTCTTCTTGTTGCTCTGTTGCTGCTCTTACACTGCCCTGTCTTCCAGGTCACTAGCCTTTTCTTCTGCTTCATCTAGTCTGCTGATAAACCCCTCTAGTGTAGTTTTCATTTCAGTTGTTGTATTCTTCTGCCCTGTGACTTCTGTTTGGTACTTTCATTATATTTTCTCTCTCTTTATTGACATTCTCACTGTGTTTATTCTTCTGAGTTTGGTGAGCATTTCTATGATTATTACTTTGAACTCTTTATCAGGTAGTTTACTTATCTTTGTTTCTTTTGATCTTTTTCTGAGGTTTTGTCTTGTCCTTTCATTTAGAACACATTCCTCTGTCTCCTCATTTTGCTTGATTTTCCGTGTTTGTTTCTCTGTGTTAGGAAAAATAGCTTTCCCTCCCATTCTTGAAGGAGTGGCCTTGTGTAGGAGATGAAACTTATTGTTAAGCCTTTCATTAGGTCTTTGTTGTCTCTCAAACCTTTGTGATTGTCTGAGTAGCCTAATTTATTCTTGATTGATCCCAGTTGTTGAGGGTTTGCCACGACCTGCCACATTTCAAAGGGGGTTGAAGTCAACGCCTAGTTACAGGATGATTGGGAGCCAGATCTTCAGGCAGCAGCTTTTGAAGTATGCAAATGTATACAGTCCTGTGGGAATAAAATTGTAAATCCTGCTGACCCTCAGACCAGGAATCTGGAGGTGTCCCCTGGGTGATAGTTGCAAAAATCAGGACTTAGAGATGAGTTTATAAGCTCCATTTTGAGAGGTATCAGTGAGCTGTGGTGAGGCCAGGGGAGGGCTCAAGGATGATGTCTCCCTACTGTGTTCCCTGAGAATGCCTCTGTAGCTTCTAGATTTGTGGCAAACCTGAAGCCTGTTTCATAGGTTGAAGCTCCAGGACAAGTAGATGGGCCTTTTTTTCACAGGCAGACTAAGGGGTATATTTTAGTCTCCTGTCTTCTCAGTACCCTGGGTGTGGTAACCTGTCCCATAGGGCCCAGAAACACAAATACCTCTAGCTACCAGGGCCAGGTGATCAAGGGGTGTCTTTTGTGTGTTCTGTGCTTCACTACAGGCTTTAGCGAGGCAATAGCAGAGAGCTGAGGGCAGGGGACATCCTTCGTTTTAGTGAAAGAGCATTTGGGGTGGGACACATCCACAGCTTTAGCTAGGCCAGGGAAGAGCACTGGGGGTGGGGCATACTTGGATCTTTAGCGAGGCTGTGTCTGCATGTGCTTGCCTTTGCTAGCAGGGTAGAGAGAGAGTATATAAATGGCATTTGCCAGTGCCACTCTCCCCAAAGAAAGTCCAGTCTGGTCCTTGTCCCTTTGGCAGATGCTTTATTTTTTTTTTTAAAGATTTTATTTATTTATTCAACAGAGATAGAGACAGCCAGCGAGAGAGGGAACACAAGCAGGGGGAGTGGGAGAGGAAGAAGCAGGCTCATAATGGAAGAGCCTGATGTGGGGCTCGATCCCACAACGCTGGGATCACGCCCTGAGCCGAAGGCAGACACTTAACCGCTGTGCCACCCAGGCGCCCCTTGGCAGATGCTTTAAATGAATCTCCTTCACATATAATCCAGACATCTCTCAAACCTACCGCCTTTGCACTGGGTCCTGGGATGAGTGCACCTGAGTGTGAGCCTCTCAGAAAAGGCTTGAATCCCATGGATATAAAGCTCTGTTGGTTTCCAAAGCCAGACATTTTTGAGGCCTTGTCTCTCCAGTGCAGGTACCAAGGTTGAGCTGCCTGATGTGAGGTACAAACCTCTCATTCCTTAGCACGAAGCTCTGGATCTTTGAGATCCCTCCCATTGCAGGTTGTTGCACCGAGAGTGGGGTTTTTGGTGAGACCCAGTCGCTGCCTCACCTACCCATCTCAATGTGACCCTTTTATCCCTTGTTGTAGAGGAGCTGTTCAGCTAGATTTCAGTTCTTTTTTCAGTGGGAATTATTCCATATATAGCTGTATGTATTTAGTGTATCCATGGGAGAAGGTGAGTTCAAGGTCTTACTATGTTGCCATCTTGGACTGCCTCCCAGAGATTTCCCATGGATTCTTTATAATACAGAAAACCATTTGTTTTGAGTCTTGAAGAAATAGAAATGAAAATGAGGAAGTGAACAAAGATTATAAAATGTTTACAAGGCAAATGCTATTGTACCGGTTCAGTCCCTAAATACATTTCAGTGGTAAAATATCTGGACAATGTGGGAACTTTTTGATCAGTATGAGCCATATTCATGCAATCTAGTGTTCTGATTAAAATCTGAGAAAAGAATAGGCACAGTTCATCACCAAAAAGAACCAGATATTTCCAATAGAGAGTGAGGAGTATTTCTCACATCCAGAGTTTGGTGCTACAGGGAATGATGTCTTTTCTCCCTTGGACTTATTTCTTTTCCTGTTTTTCCCATGAGTACTACTTTATCTCACACTTATGCTTAATCTGACAAATTGAATTTCATGCTGGGTCTTTTGAATCTACATCAGCAAGTTGAATTTCTCCTGATTGTTCTCATTCTTCAATATATAATAAAAAGCATAATGAGGTCATAAAAAGGGAAATGTCTCTCTTACTGAAGAGATAATATCTCATAGCATAACTTATGCTCACCAGATGTTAGAAACCTCTTCAGAATAGGGGTGAAAATGGAGAGGGATGCAGGGGTTAAAAGGAAGAGAGCTCTCTTCTGCTAACAATGGAAATGGGAAGAATACAGAGATGAAGTAATTGATGATCTCATCTGGCTACACAGGAGTGGGTATCTCACTGTTTTGCAAGTGGGTGAAAAGGAGATCTGACCCATGGTAAGGAATTATTTTATAAAAATGGGAGTTAAAGTGGGAAGATATCTGCCATCCTCAGCTTTTGATCCCAAACACCTCTGAACTTGACTTACTCCTTAAGGAGAAATGAATAATTCTTTCCTCGTGAGAAAACTCTTTTCTAGTAATTTCAGATTCTTTAAAGAATTATTTTGTCCCCTCATGGTATTTATTTCTCAAAGACCTTTGTGAGAAGCATTTGGTATTATTAAGAACTCATTGTTGGACTCCTCTTATTTCCAGAAAGTTATGATTTTTACTGATTTTACTGCTGCAACTGGATTGATTTTAAAAATCAAAATGTCTTCTGGTTAATGCAAAGGCTAACAATTATGAGTAAATGTAAAGATTTTTTTTTTTTTTTAGCAGATTGTCCTATACACAATAGTCCTGTATGCCATCAAATCTTTAATGATAAAGGTGAGTGATGTTAATAATGAAGGTGGACTGTCTTCTTCATCCATATTCCATTGTTAGGTTTTTAAAACAAAAATAAAGGCAATCTCTAAGAGAATATACAAGGAGATCCTTCTCTCTGGCCTTGGTTACTCCTAATTTAAATATGTTTCTTTGTTGTCTGTAGCCTACCAAGAAAAGTCTTCTCATTTCCACTTGTTCATCCCAACTCACAGTAAGTGTTGGAATATTAAGCATGTCTCTCTTACAGTTCCAGTCAGGATTTTGGGAGGGTGTATCCCATATCATGCTTTAAATGATGATGTGGGCTCTGAAGTTACCGTCTCGCTGACCTTTATATACTTTCATGAAGCATATGAACAATGGCTCAAGATGGTGAATTTTATACTCAGTGGATCATAGAAATTTAAAGGATGATTTGTTTCAACTGAGATGGAAAAAGAACGGCAGTCTATTTTTAAGTAGTCATACTCCTTCCATCATTACCAAATCATTTGTGATTTTACTCCGTATTTTGACTTTTTCTCATATAACATGCAATAGTCAGTTTTAAGCTTAGCTAGAGGTTCCTCCTACCCCCTTTCCCTTTTATTGTCTAAAGACCACTAAATTTTTTTTTTAATCCTCATGTTTTCCTCTCTGAAGTTTTGTTGTTGTTTATGCTTTGCAGGGGTGCCCTTTGGTATTTTTTTTCCCAAAATGTCTATAAGTATTCTTAGTCCCATGCATCCTTATGTATATTTTCATTTTGTTCTTATACTCAAATACTATTTTTGTTATTTTTCTCAGAACACTGAAGATGTGATTCATAATTTTCTGAAGACTAGTGTTACTGATAAAAGCTTTGATAGCAATTTGATTTTTCCTTGCCAGTAGATAAATTTTTATTCTTTCTCCAGGGAGGCTGCTGACTTTTTCTCTTCTATTTAGATTCTTGAAACTTCACCTCAGTGTGGGTTTCTTTTGCACTAATGCTATAGTCAGTCATTAGACTTAGGTTTTTTTTCATATATAGGTTTTGACTTTATTTTTTATTATTCCTTCCTTTGTATTCTTTCTGTATTTTCATTCTGAAACTCATAATTAATTAATGGGCCCCAAAACTTCTGGATCTAAACTCTTTGTGTCTCAGCTTTTCTGTCCTATTTATCTTTTCACTGGGCCTGCATCTGCTTATCATGTGGAGGGAGGTGGTAAGGAGCTCAGTGGGTGCTTGAAATTGATTTGCTCAACTAGTGTGAGAGCTCTTGGTGCCTCCAGAACTGTGCTACTTCTTTGGTGCTTGGACCTTCTCCCACATATGAACTGGTACCTCACAGAACAGTCTTATAGGCAGATAGAAGTCCTTTTTGCTTTTCTGTCTTTTTAGAGACTGCTCTTGTCTTTCATCACCCATATACACTATGAGCCCTCTCTGGACAGATGATCCATGGGCTTTCAGGAAACAGTCCTCAGGGCATCAGTGTGGGGGCAGTAGACACTGCTCTCATCTGCTCTGCAGAGTGATGAAGAGTAAGCCCAGTGAACTGAAATACTTCATTGGACATCTGATATCTTAGGTTTATTTTTTTTCCTCTGCTCTTTTCTATCAGTCTTGTTTCATTTGCCTTCAACCCTTAAGGAAGTTTTTAAATTTCAAAGATATGAATGACATTGGTCTTATCTCCCTGTGTTACAGGACCGTTGTTTTTATAGTTTTTTTTGTTGTTCATTTTAAAGAGATTTTTAAGTTCGAGAAGATATAGATATTTGGGTTCATTTCAGGATGCAGACGATTAAAAATTCCAAAGTAACAGGCTGAATGCTCAGTGAGATTTTCCAGCCTGTTCAGAAGGCAGATCCATGGTTGAAGATTTGCCCCCAGCACAATCAAGGATGATCTCTCTCCTTGGAGTTTCCTTCTCATTCTGCTCCAAAGATCAGTAGCTCTACTGGGATAAAGAGGGAAGTAAAGTCCTTAGTTGGGTATGTGTATTTGTTAAATTATTAATATTAATTGATAAAATTTCTCCCTCTGTCTTTACCCCTTTCTGAAGGAAAGTGTTTTTCTAGAGTAACAGAGAAAGGATTGTGCAGAGACAGAGTAAATCTAAAAATAAATCAAGAGCTCTGCTTCAGGATCTCAGCTCTTGTTTTCAGAATACACATTAGCAATTTATCTGGTGATAGGAAGGCCCTGGGAAAGGAGTAGGATATACACCTAACCTAAAATATGGAACAGGCCTTCTGCATAAGCCTTGATTTCCAGGTAGGTCGATTCATACCAAATCCCACATTATGATCATAGGAGTGTTTGCGAAGTATGCAGTTAGGGCAAAAGAAATGGTTTATAAATAATATTTTAATCTGTAACATGTGTCACAGATACTAGTTTCATGGAACACTAGTAGCTATTTGGTGTTGGGAGTCAGGTCACCCACATGGCTGAGTAAGTTTGAAAAATTTTTGGTTAACCAAGTTAACAAGTTTTCTTAGCCAGAAATTCTCCTAGAGCTCATAATATGCTAATTTCCATCATCAGTCCATTAGTAGAGTACGTAGCATACAGTGTTTTTTAAAAGTTACTAGATGATGAATTTTTTTGTTGTTTTTTTGTTTTAATGAAATGATTTGTGCTCCAGGGAATACACTGTAGGGAACATTGGGAACCATAGTAAATTGCTCTTTTCCACACGAGAAACTTTTTTCTGCCCAGCAAATCAGTACCAGTTGACTAGAGTCAGAGCACCATTTCTCCTGGATATTATAGAACAATATTTATAAATCCCCATTCTCCCATTTGTTTCCTATTTTAGATTTGATGCAAACTATCAGCCTTCGGTGTGTATATGACATTATATCATTCTTTTCCATTCCAATATACTTTTATAACTACAAAATTTTCAAGTTGACAAATTTTTCTTCTTTGCTTTTCTTCTTGGTTTCAACTGTCTTGTGTGTACTCAAGGAATTGCCTTAATCTGATCAGCCTAAATCATAATGTGAAATAGTGACAGTTAATTCTTACCAAGATGGTGAGTTTCTGCTAACTTAAATCTCCATGACCTTCTGTAAGCCGGTATTTAAGTTTGGAGGTTTATAGCATTGGGCAGGGAGGTGTAAAACCTTTTGGCAACTGACCACATTGTTCATCTACAACATAAAGTGTCACCTAACATAAATACACAGCTCTTACTTTTGAAGATCTATTTTACATTCTACCCAGGGATTGTCTGAAATGGATTTTAATGGTTTTCTTTTTTTAAACAATCTTTAGATAGAGAAACTTAACCGAATTCTCTAAATAAAGATCAGTCTCACCTGCCCTGACAACCTTTGGCAATCTTGTCTCCACCTCTGTGTGGCAAAAACCAGCATTCCCTGTTTACAGTGGGGTTCCAAAAACGATAGCAATTTCCTTGTGTACATCAATTTCTCCTTGCGGATGGGCAGTCTTTTGCTACAATCAGATATGTCAGCTCTTTGCAAAAGAATTGGAAAATGGCCTTACTCATGTGGAAATCTAATAGCGACTTGTTGTCATTCCCTTTTAGCAGCACGGCCCCAGGCTGTCAATGCAGTGTCCTGTGTCATGCTGCTACAGTGGGCTGGGTCCCTGCCTGAGGAGAAGTTGCTGAATTGGGCCACTTTGCTCACATGTGGGGAATTCATGATTAACCCAGTGTTCTCCCTCTCTTGATTGACTTTTAGAAAATGAGGTTGCCAAGTCCTGGGTATTTTAGTCTGTCAGTAACTAGTACAAATTCTGGCATCATAATTCACACAACGAAGGCCAATTAATGAAAGAAGTCCAGGTATTGGTAATATATCCACTTTAATCTTTTTGTATTATGAAAAACATGGTACCCTGTCGTACTGAATTATTATCCTAAGTCTCTGTCATTCCACTGACATATTGTACCAAATGACAGAAGTAAGATTTGTAAAAAAGAAATTCAAAATATATCTCAAGCATTCTTTCAAACATTAGATGCCAGCTAATTGATTTTTAAGTTTTTACCTTTCAGCTCCATTACACTTTATAACTCAGTATATTTTTGTACTCTCTCACATTTTGTAGAGACAGGGTATCAGATTTCTAGCTTTTAGCAGAACTGTTCAGTATATCAATTCCTGTTAACACAGCTGTTAAATATTGAGATCATGCTGCATGTTAAATGAAATCGATTTTCAAAGTAAATTAAATCCCTGAATGAAGGTGGGTGTATCTTTCCACATGAAAGAAGAAATGTTAAGAGACTTGCATTTATAAGCAGATCATGGGAAAATAAACTGAATTGTCTATGGAATAGTCATATTAGGATACAGCAATCCTATCTTCCTCAAGTGCCTTAAAAAGTAAAATATATTTAGTACAAGTTCAAGATGGAAGAGAAAAATGCAGATTTTGAAAATACGATTTTTGTCTAGCAGTCAGTTGTCTTTGCTTTAAAAGAACATTTGTCTTGGTCTAGAGTTCAATGCAGTTAGATTTCTCATTCATTTCTTCACCCAGGAGAGAAATATGAAGTTTGACTAAGTCATATCTGAAGCAATTATTACACTTTAATTAGCTAGCTTTGGCTATAGTTGATGGGTTGATAGGAGTCACATACAACTTTGTAAATACTGAATGCTATATTCTTCTATTAAACCTACATTGCCTATTGTACTCCTAAAAAGTAGGTTTTAACCTCATATCCCCTAGTTCTCTTCTCTTTCTCCAATTTTCTTTTCTATATAGGGAAAACAAAAAGTAAGAAAAACCTTGAGGAGTGTGAAAGAATAGAATAGCTACACCCCGTTTTCTATTTTAGTATGGCAAGCAGTCTAATGATTATGTATTATATAGATCATAGATGGTAGAATATATAAAAACATCATATATAATTCATATTTAATCAGACGCACAAAAAGGACTATGAGGTTTTTACATTTTTTCATATTCCATAATATTGTGAAATGTAAGATAAATTCTTGTTACTCAACACATACTTTGTCTTGTGGCTTCAAGATAATGTTAGGTAATCCAGAGGAGTGAGACAAGTAGAAAAGGAGACACAGGGAGGGCCTTCTTGTAACTTGTTCTCTGGTTCTTGAGAGATAAAACTTACTCAGATAAAAATCATTATAAATCCTTCAATCTTTTCATGGAGGAAAACTATATGAAAGATTATTCTTTGTGATTCTAAATGCAAATGAATATAATAAAAGTTGAGGCAACCTGAGGACGAGGTGGAGTGATCAGAGCGAGGAGAGTTAACTGAGAGGTCATGGAGAAGATAAACTTACTGATAAAAAGAAAAATCGGAAGGTGGACATAATTGTTTTTTTCAGTGAGGGTAATGGTCTAAAGAGGGATTGACAAATTATGATTTGTGGGCTAACTCTGGCATGTGGACAATTTTTTGTCTGACTGCTAGTTAAGAATAGTTTTATGTATGTATGTATGTATTTATACAAATTTTGTTACTGAAATAGAGTTGAAATACAATGTTATATTAGTTTCAGATGTACAACATAATGGTTCAACAATTCCATGCATTTACTTAGTGTTCAACCATGATAAATAGTTACCATCTGTCACCATACACCATGATTACAATATTTGACTATATTCTCTATGCTGTACTTTTCACCTCTGTGACTTACTTATTTTATAACTGGAAGTTTGTACCTCTCAATCCTCTTGACCTGTTTTACCTGCCCCCCCACCTTCTTCCCCTCTGATGACCATCAGTTTGTTTTCTGTATTTATGAGTCTGTTTCTGTCTTTTTGTTTTGTTTTTTAGATTCCACATATAAGTGAAATCATATGGTATTTGTATTCATCAGTCTGACTTATTTCATTTAGTGTAATACTAGTTTATATAACATAATAATGGTTAAGGATAGTTTTTAATTTTTAAAGCATTGTAAGGTACAAAGAGGAATATGCAATAGAGACAGTATGGTCAGAACCCCAAATATGTATTATCTGGGTCTTAACAGAACAAGGTTGTTGACCCTTGATCTAGAGTAATCCTCTTTAAACTTTGTATGATAGTGGGAATATTCCATACGTATACTGATTAGTTCTGTGGTCAGGAGCCACATGTGACTACGGAGAACTTGAAATGTGACTAGTGTGACTGAAGAACTAAATTTTTAGTTTTATTTAATTTCAATTAATTTGAGGTTAAATAGCCACAGGTGACTGGTAGCTACCATATTGTACAGCACAGTTCCGGCCAACTGTGAAGATATAGACCACTTTATATGAAAACAAAGGTTCTAGACTAATTCTTATTCCATACCTCAGGTTGGCTGCTCTCTGTGATGTTATCTCTGAAGCAAGCTGAGAGTGACAGGGCACCCAACTGAGAGTAAAGGGTAATATTTGGAAGCTTGAAAAGTTTTGACCATGGGAGGTAGCAGGAGGACAACCCTATGGAGAGTTCCCATATCAGGGTTACAGATTATGTTCTCACTGAGATCGCCAGAATCCATATATTTCCAAAACATATGGTAAGAATCCAGAATTAAAGATCCTTTCTGGAGGAATGGAAAATAGGTGAGTGTTTAGAATGCAGCATAGAGGTGATTGTAATGTCAGACAGGGGATGAATCAAGTGCAGGACTTTGTCATAGAAGAAGGCCAGAAACTTGCTTTATATCTTCAGAAATAAGACTGACAGAGAGAAAATAGACGAATATACCTTTTAAGGCAACTAAGGAATAGGGAAGTGTTCCTTCTTTCCAGAGCACCAGTAATCTGGAGGGAGGAGGTGCTATGGAGTGGGGAAGTTTCAGTGCCTGAGAGACTCTGGCATAGGATACCCATGTGGATTTTAGACGTGAGTGGGTGCAGCAGGTACCCTGAAACCTCTATCCCATCCCTTCATGGAATAAGGGTAAGATTGCCAAAATGTAGTATAACCAGTTAAATTTGAGTTTCAGATAAATAATAAATACTTTTAAAATATAAGTGTATCTAAAATATCATACAGTACATGCTTATATTTAAAAATGTATTGTTTATCTAAAATTCAAATTTAACTAGGCATACTGTATTTTTATTTGTTAAATGTGGCAACGCGAGAAAAGAGCCATTGATACTACCTGCTGACCTTCTTACTAGTTCCATGAAAGGGTGGTTTAGCTTACTGGAGGCTCCATGCAAATGTCTGGAATCAGGCTGGAGTCAGCACTTATTAGACATATGCTTTTGGCCACATAACTTAAACTGTTAGTCTTCTGTTTTCATTAGTGTGAAGAAAATAAATTTACTCATTGAGAGCTATATCTGTCCTACCTTGACTAGCAGAATGTTAGAACTACAACTACTTTAGATATTTTGTGTCTAATCCTCTTTTATAGAAGAGAAGCAGGCCTAAAAGGGCAAGGTGACTTTTCCAGGAACCCAGATTTCTACCTGTGATGACATGACCATTCCTGGAATCTGGGTATCTTGCTGCTCTGTTCAATGTTTTTTTTTCCTCTACACTGTCTTCTGTTTTCAAAGACTATAGGAAATAATGTACATTTAAGTTCTTTGTAAATTTTAATATGGAAAATATAAATGTCTAGAATGATTGTTTCTAGGCTGATATCAGAGCATGGAAATCATTTACCTCCTTATGCTGATTCACAGTCCTTCTGGAAAAATGTTTGGGTATCAGCTCTTCAGGAATCCAGAGTCTTGACCTTTTTGGATTGTCTCTGGAAAGCAGAACTGATAAATTAAAAATAAAGTTATCAGAAAAAACCCCCCAAACCCCCAAAGTTATCAATACAAATTACCAGTTCTAGATCTTTTAAAATTTATTTCCCATGGGAAACAAGCAAAGCCATTTGATAAAGCTAAATAGCCTTAGATGCACACAAACCACCCTTTTGCAATTCATTGTTGACAACTCAGGCTAGCTGTAGAACTTGTATATTGCTGTGTGTCTTGCAGGAGACGGATCCTTATTGAAAGGCAAGTCACATCCCTGCCAACATTTATAGCTGCTCTGTCACTATGGCAGTGACAGGCTGACACCTCCCAGATGCCTAGATTATTTTCCCCTCGGTGTTAATAAACAGTTGGGGTGAAGATGGAGGAATGAGGTAAAATAATATCATTGTCCAGGCAGTTAATGCTAAAGAAACATTTAGATGAAGGAGGAACTGACCTGAACATGGAAAGAGATAACCAAAGGCCATGTTTAAGATCCCAAATCTAAGAACTCTTTAGAGGCCCCTCCTTAGAGGAGAGAGATTTGAACCTCCTTTGTGCCCTTGCCATGGATAATACCCTCTCTTTCCTATAATTGACTCATTTTGGCTCAGTTAAGGGTTTGGGAAAATTTAATGTTCTATTGAGATATGTAACTGCTGGGTGGTACAAGTGGTTCATTGTCTTTTGAATGCATTTAAGATTTCCTCTTCACAAATGATTCTGTGGGAGTTGGGTTTATTTTTATATTGCTAAATGTTGTATTACATATGTAAATGAAATTTCGCTTGAGGAAATTAGAATGGAAATATTTTAAGATATGTAAAGCTTTTAATCCAACAAATTATTTTGGAAATAAAAGGATTTTTCTTCTATGTGCTTATTGTTTGCTCAAAATTATATGTGCCATACATAAATATCATGAATATACTCACAGGGACTTAACACAGTCTAAAAATTCTTCATTTCTTATACAATTTTTAAAAAACTCCATCTCCTCATATTCTCTTGCATATAACAAAATATTTTGTACTTCACAGAAGTCTAGAATCTAGTTTTCATCTCCATTGCCTTTTAGTGGTATCTAGTGCTTTAGAATTATCCAGTAGATTATGTATTGCTTTTCTTTACCCTGTAACAGCAGAAGAGCAGCTTTCAATTTACAAATTAAATGTGCATTTATTTATTTATTTATTTATTTATTTATTTATTTATTTTAACCAAGCTCAGCTGATAGTGACTGCTAAGGATTTACTCTTCTGAACCCAAGTTAAAAAGAGGCTCTTGGACTTCTTAGCTGTGCTGTTGAGGTTGCCTCCTTTACAGTATACATTATACACATATACAGTATACACATAAATCACTAGGCTTCAACCTGATACAGTAACTGTTTGGGCTATATCACTTTGGGTTTATGGCTATGAACACCTGCTCTGTGCTAATCACTGTACTGACAGACATTATTTGAATTAAGGAGATGCTTGCTTATTTAAACCGGTCTTAAGTCCGATACTTTTGGAAATTCTCTAACTCAAGAGAATTTTTAACTGATACTAGGATTAGTATCAGTATTAGTGCTTTGGAAATTTGTGAAAGCATGCAGATTAGAAATTTGTTAGGAAGGAGTAAGATATTCCTCATCTTTTAAGTACAGTGTGAATGGTGTTCTCTCTTGGTATGTGTTTTTATGATTTATCCCTTTCCTCTTTCCCCTCTGCCATCCACATTTTAACCATAATTCTCTGGGATCATTGCAAGATTTTTTTTAAGATTTATTTATTTATTTTAGAGAGAGAGAGAATGGGTGGGGGAGAGACAAGGGAGAGGGAGAGAGAAAATCCTCAATATGACTCCCCACTGAGTGTAGAGCCCAACACGGGGCTCCATCTTAGGACCCTGAGATCATGACCTGAGCCGAAATCTAGATAGAGTCTGACGCTTAAGCTCCCGAGCCACCCAGACACCCCGAAAGAGAATTCTCCTTAAACTTCTGTCTCTCCTTAGGATCCATACCCATAAAATCAATTAAGCAAATAAAGAACCATTCCTTATTCTTTCTCTGAATAAGGTGTGAGATGTAAGTTTTCCTATGGTTGATTCTTCCCAGGATAAGCATTCATCCCAGATTGTTTTTAAGAAGCAAATGAACTAAAATGAACTTACAATCAAAAAGCATTTAACAGAATCCCATGGAAAATTCCTGAGTTTCATGGAGTACTGATTTTTAAATTTTGCTCCACAAACCTCCATAGAAGAGCTTCTTGAAGACTGATATGAACATGTTGGGTGTTTTATCTGAAACTGCTCCCATCTTTTGTAGAGATTGTGTTTCCACAGTCAGAAAAAGGAATCACTTCTAGCACCAAGGTTGCAAAACTCTACAGTAGATGATTGTGGTAGTATAGACAGTGTGTCTTTATTTTGTGGCTACAGAAACTAAGAATTGGTGTTATTTAATGTAAGCTCTTAAAAGGAGGGGAAAAAAAACCTCTTATGTAATGATGACTAATGCCATGTAAAGGAGTTATTTTGGCACAATGATGATGTGTTTTTCCTTTGCAGTTTTTTAAGTTTCTTAGCTGGTAGATAACTGTGTCAGAAAAGTTGCATTTGATTTGACTTGCAAAAGAACTTAAAACAGTTCATTATTTTTGTTCCGTTTTCAGAAGAAACCTCCAATTTTCATGTCTTCAGTGAAAGTGATTTCACCCGCAGTTAATTATTTACAATTGTGCCACACGCTTCAGAGTCCCCCAAGGGAATGCCTCAAGTTAGTCTAGTCTGCTCA
This sequence comes from Ursus americanus, assembly GCF_024610735.1. Classification (NCBI taxonomy): domain Eukaryota; kingdom Metazoa; phylum Chordata; class Mammalia; order Carnivora; family Ursidae; genus Ursus; species Ursus americanus. Next base: position 24,363,721 of record NC_142133.1, read on the forward strand.
GCCGTCTCACTCTCAAACCACTACCCAGATCTGTTTATCTCCTCAGATGTCTCTTGTTTCTGTCCTCTTCCCTCTGTCATCACTGCACCCATGCTATCAAGGCCCCACTCTTGTTTTGGCTGGATGGTGCAACAGGCTTATCATTCTTCTTGTCTTGGCTCTTCCCACACTCCCATTTATTCCCCACATTATGACCGTGGTGATTTTTCTAACACAAATGTGAGCATTTCACTCCAGCCCATACAGGCCTCCCTGTCTCCCTGTAGCCCTCGATCTTAAGTCAACGCTCCTCAGAATGCCATTCAAATCTCCACAGCTTCATTCTTCCCTTATCTCTGCAGCTGCATCTCTCTCTGTTTATTCCCTCAGACTGAGATGTAGAATTTTTTAACTGTTTATAGTTTCAAGGTTCTGTCCTATATATGTGCTTTTTCTCAAGGTACTCCTCTTCCTGACGCACTCTTCCCCAGCAATTTGGTCTCATACCTGCATTGACATGGCTGACTTCTATTCAGTTTTCAAAAGGGATTAATCACTCTCTCTCCTGAATGGTAGCCACCTCTTACTTGGTGTTCTGAAGTCAGACTAGCTGGGATCAAAGCCTAATTCCATCTTCTAGTAGCTGTGTTACCTTGGATAAGTTGTTTTCCTTTACCTGTGCCTCACCTGAGGCCTCTTATTTAAAATAATAATAATGTGTCTATCATTGGGTAGTTATCAGAATACAATAAAAAATAAGACAGAAGAACACTTGTTATATAATATGGGCTCAAGAAATATAAGTACAATTACTGAAACTATTTTTATTAATAACTAACTTCTGTATTCAATTATTATACTTCACACTGGATTATAGTATTTCTTTACACTCCAGTATCTCTGTAACATTTAATGAGGATTTTGAGGGCAAATACAGCATTCTATTCATCTCTTTATCTTTAAAAGTTGTCATAAGGCTGGGAGGTAAGATGGCAGAGGAGTTGGGGACCCCTTTTTCAGCCGGTCCCCTGAGTCGAGCTGGATAGGTACCAGACCAGCCTGAACATCCACGGAACCAGCCTGAGACGCAGGAAGATACATCTGGATCTCTACAAATGAACATCTCCAGCGCTGAGTATCGAGGTACGATGAGGGGAGCCGTGAAACCGCGCACAGATATCGGAAGATAAACGGAAGGGGGAGGGAGCCGCCGAGTTCGGGCGCCGGGAAGCGGTAGCCACCTGCGCGGGGGAGCGGGTGGGCTCACGGACGGCACCCGCCAGACAGCAGACTGAGACCGTGAGCCGGGAGCGCGCGCCACCAGACTGAGGGCCGGAGCTTCGGAGCGCATGGGCGAGGCTAGCGGCTGGCGGTGTTAGAAACACAAAGAACAGAGACGCGCCGGCCCTGGAAGTGAGGGCTGGGACGCGGGGTGTGGGGCGCACATCCCGGGATGCTGCACAGTTGAGCAGCACCAACAGTAACAGAGTTAAAGTGGCCAGAACATCAGTGGAGAACGGGCCGTGATCCCTCTGTTCTGAGACAGAGGCTGAGATTTGGCCACTGCTGCTCTGACTCTCAGAAGAGGCACAGCAAACCGCCAGGGAAAGATGCCAGAGAACAAAAGCCTGGAAACAACGGCTCACAGTGTGCCCATTCCCATCCCCTCTCGCAGGGGACACGGAGACCCTACCCAAACAGGGTTGCCTGAGTATAGGCGCGGCAGGCCCCTCCCCCAGAAGACAGACTGAAAAAATCAAGAAGCCCACATCCCTAAGATCCCTATAAATCAAGGGTGCACGGCCTTGGTCCTGGTCAATAGTTTGTGCTCTGGACAACCCCGCAACCTCTCCTCATCAGAATGATGAGAAGGAGAAGTCCCCCCCAGCAAAGAAAAGACAATGAGTCTGTGGCCTCTGCCACAGAACTAATGGATATGGATATAACCAAATTATCAGAAATGGAATTCAGAGTAACAATGGTCAAGATGATGTGTAGACTTGAAAAAAGTATTAACAAAAATGTTAATGAGAATATAGAATCTCTAAGGGCGGAAATGGGAGCGAATCTGGCAGAAATTAAAAATTCTATGAGCCAAATGCAGTCAAAAATAGAGGCTCTGACGGCTAGGGTGAATGAGGCAGAAGGACGTATCAGCGAATTTGAAGGATGGATTATTAGAAGAAAAAGCTAAAATAGAATCTGGACTCAAAAAAATCCACGCTCAGGAATGTAGGTTACGGGAGATTACTGACTCAATGAAACGAACCAATGTCAGAATCATCAGCATCCCCGAGGGGGTGGAGAAAAACAGAGGTCTAGAAGAGATATTTGAACAAATTGTAGCTGAAAAATTCCCTAATCTAGCAAGGGAAACAAACGTTCGTGTCCAAGAGGCAGAGAGGACCCCTCCCAAGCTCAACCACGAAAAACCTACACCACGTCACGTCATAGTGCATTTCGCAAGTATTAGATCCAAGGATACAGTATTGAAAGCGGCCAGGGCAAAGAAATTTCTCACGTACCAAGGCAAAGGCATCAGAATTACGTCAGACCTGTCTACACAGACCTGGAATGAGAGAAAGGGTTGGGGGGCATTTTTAAAGTTCTTTCAGAGAAAAACATGCAGCCAAGGATCCTTTATCCAGCAAGGCTGTCATTCAGAATTTATGGAGAAATAAAGACCTTTCAGAATCGCCAGTCACTAACCAATTTCGTAACCACGAAACCAGCCCTAGAGGAGATATTAAGGGGGGTTCTGTAAAAGTATAAAGGCCCCAAGAGTGATACAGAACAGAAAGTCACAATCTATAGAAACAAAGACTTTACTGGCAACATGGCATCATTAAAATCATATCTCTCAATAATCAGTCTCAGTGTGAATGGCCTAAATGCTCCCATAACACGCCACAGGGTTGCAGATTGGATAAAAAGACATGACCCATCCATTTGCTGTCTACAAGAGACTCATTTTGAACCTAGAGATACATTCAGACTGAAAGGAAAGGGATGGAATACCATCTTTTGCGCCAATGGACCTCAAAAGAAAGCTGGGGTAACAATTCTCATATCAGACAGATTGGATTTTAAACTAAAGCCTATAGCTAGAGACACAAAAGGGCACTGTATTGATCTTAAAGGATGTATCCAACAAGTGGATATAACAATTATAAATATATATGCCCCCAACAGGGGAGCAGCAAGATACACAAGACAACTCTTAACCAGAATAAAGAGATATATAGATAAAAATACGTTAATAGTAGGGGATCTCAACACTCCACTATCAGCAATAGACAGAGCACCGGAGCAGAAAAGCAGCATCGAAACAAGAGCTTTGAATGCCATACTCGACGAATTGGACCTCAGAGATATATATAGAACACTACACCCCAGAACCAAAGAATACTCATTCTATTCTAATGCCCATGGAACATTCTCAAGAATAGACCATGTTCTGGGACACAAAACAGGTCTCAACCGATACCAAAAGACTGAAATTATTCCCTGCATATTCTCAGACCACTATGCTCTGAAATTGGAACTCAACCACAAGGACAAATTTGGAAGAAACTCAAACACTTGGAGACTAAGAACCATCCTGCTCAGGAATGACTCGATAAACCAGGAAATCAAAAATCAATTTAAACAATTTATGGAGGTCAACGAGAATGAAAACACAACGGTCCAAAACCTATGGGATACTGCAAAGGCAGTCCTAAGGGGGAAATACATAGCCATCCGAGCCTCAATCTAAAGAATAGAAAAATCTAAAATGCAGTTTTTATATTTTCACCTCAAGAAGCTGGAACAGCAACAGAGAGACAGGCCTAATCCATGCACGAGGAAGCAGTTGACCAAGGTTAGAGCAGAAATCAATGAAGTAGAAACCAGAAGTACAGTAGAGCAGATCAACAGAACTAGAAGCTGGTTCTTTGAGAGAATCAATAAAATTGACAGACCGCTGGCAAGATTTAGCCAAAAGAATAAAGAAAGGACCCAAATTAATAAAATTATGAATGAAAAAGGAGAGGTCACGACCAACACCAATGAAATTGGAAGGATTATTAGAAGCTTTTATCAACAGCTATATGCCAATAAATTAAGCAATCTGGAAGAGATGGAGGCCTTCCTGGAAACCTATAAACTTCCAAGACTGAAACAGGAAGAAATTGATTTTTTAAACAGGCCAATCAATTATGAAGAGATTGAGTCAGTGATAAACAACCTTGCAAATAACAAAACTCCAGGCCCGGACGGTTTTCCTGGGGAATTCTACCAAACATTCAAAGAAGAAATAATACCTATTCTCCTAAAGCTATTTCAAAAAATAGAAACAGAAGGAAAGCTACCGAACTCACTCTATGAGGCCAATATTACCTTGATCCCCAAACCAGGCAAAGACCCCATCAAAAAGGAGAATTACAGACCGATCTCCCTAATGAATATGGACACCAAAATCCTCAACCAGATCCTGGCTAATAGAATCTGACAGTACATTTAAAGGATTATCCATCATGACCAAGTGGGATTCATCCCTGGGATGCAAGCGTTGTTCAACATTCGCAAATCGATCAGCGTGATACATCATATCAACAAGAAAAGTCTCAGGAACCATATGATCCTCTCAACTGATTCAGAAAAAGCATTTGACAAAATACAGCATCTTTCCTGATTAAAACCCTTCAGAGTGTAGGAATAGAGGGTACATTCCTCAATCTCATAAAAGCCATCTATGAAAAGCCTACAGCAAATATCATTCTCCATGGGGAAAAGCTGGAAGCCTTTCCCTTAAGATCAGGAACACGACAAGGATGCCCACTCTCGCCACTATTATTCAACATAGTACTAGAAGTCCTTGCAACAGCAATCAGACAACAAAAAGGGAAAAAAGGTATCCAAATCGGCAAAGAAGTCAAAATGTCTCTCTTCGCAGATGACATGATACTCTATATGAAAAACCCAAAAGAATCCACTCCCAACTATTAGAAGTTATAGAGCAATTCAGTAATGTGGCAGGACACAAAATCAATGCTCAGAAATCAGTTGCATTTCTATACACGAATAATGAGACCGAAGAAAGAGAAATTAGGGAATCCATCTCATTTACAATAGAGCCAAAAACCGTACGTTACCTTGGAATTAACTTAACTAGAGACGTAAAGGACCTATATTCTAGAAACTATAAATCACTCTTGAAAGACATTGAAGAAGACACAAAAAGATGGAAAAATATTCCATGCTCATGGATCGGAAGAATTAACATAGTTAAAATGTCCATGCTACCCAGAGCAATGTACACTCACAATGCTATCCCAATCAAAATACCGATGACATTTTTTGAAAGAACTGGAACAAATAGTCCTTAAATTTGTGTGGAACCAGAAAAGGTCCTGAATTGCCAAGGAACTGTTGTAAAGGAAAAAGAAAGCTGGGGGCATCACAATGCTGGATTTCGAGCTGTACTACAAAGCTGTGATCACAAAGACAGCATGGTACTGGCACAAAAACAGACACATAGACCAATGGAACAGAATAGAGAACCCAGAAATGGACCCTCGGCTCTTTGGGCAACTAATCTTTGCTAAAGCAGGAAAAAACATCCGGTGAGAAAAAGACAGTCTCTTCAATAATTGGTGCTGGGAAAATTGGACAGCTACATGCAAAAGAATGCAACTTGAGCACTCTCTCACACCATACACAAAGGTAAACTCCTAATGGATGAAAGACCTCGATGTGAGACAGGAATCCATCAAAATCCTAGAGGAGAACATAGGCAGCAATCTCTACGACATCGGCCAAAGCAACCTTTTTCATGACACATCTCCAAAGGCAAGAGAAACAAAAGATAAAATGAACTTTGGGACTTCATCAAGATAAAAAGCTTCTGCACAGCCAAGGAAACAGTCAAGAAAACTAAGAAGCAGCCCATGGAATGGGAGAATATATTTGCAAATGATGCTACAGATAAAAGACTGGTATCCAAGATCTTCAAAGAACTTCTCAAACTCAATACGCCAGAAACAAATAAACAAATCATAAAATGGGCAGAAGATATGAACAGCAACTTTTCCAATGATGACATACAAATGGCTAACAGACTCATGAAAAAATGTTCAAAATCATTAGCCATCAGGGAAATTGAAATCAAAACCACACTAAGATACCCCTTACGCCAGTTAGAATGGCAAAAATTGACAATGCAAGAAACAACAATTGCTGGAGAAGATGTGGAGAAAGGGGATCCCTCCTACATTGTTGGTGGGAATGCAAGTTGGTACAGCCACTCTGGAAAACAGTGTGGAGGTCCCTTAAAAAGTTAAAAATTGAGCTACCCTATGACCTAGACATTGCACTACTGGGTGTTTACCCCAAAGATAAAGGCGTAGTGAAGAGAAGGGCCATATGCACCCCAATGTTCATAGCATCATTGTCCATAATAGCCAAATCGTGGAAGGAAACGAGATGCCCTTCAACAGATGACTGAATTATGAAGTGTGGTCCATATATACAACGGAATATTACTCAGCTATCAGAAAAGACGAGTTCTCAACATTTGCTACAACATGGACGGCACTGGAGGAGATAATACTAAGTGAAATAAGTCAAGCAGAGAAAGACAATTATCATATTATTTCTCTCATCTATTGAACATAAGACCTAGGATGATCGGTAGGGGACGAAAGGGATAAAGAAAGGGGGGTAATCAGAAGGGGGAATGAAGCATGAGGGACTATGGACTATGAGAAACAAACTGAGGGCCTCAGAGGGGAGGGGGGTGGGGGAATGGGATAGACTGGTGATGGTAGTAAGGAGGGCATGTATTGCATGGTGCACTGCGTGTTATATGCAACTAATCAATCATCGAACTTTACATCAGAAACCGGGGATGTACTGTATGGTGACTAACAATATAATAAAAAAAATTAAAAAAAAAAGTTGTCATAAGGCCAAGAACATATTAGACAGTATGTATGAAGTGCTTTAAAATGAACAAAATACTATGTAAGTACACAGCAATATCATTCCACCATGAGAAAGAGAGCATGAGGAAAATTCAAAATTAGAGATGACATAAAATGGTGTAAAATTGATATTGGTTTAAATTATAAGATGTGCCTTGTTTAAGCTAACATCAAAATATGATTAAATTTGCAAGTTAAGTGCGTCTAATGGTAGAAAATCAGTGTGTTCCGATGGGTAGCTTATATATGAAAAAAAAAGAAATCCATAATTTATGTTTTTTTGTTTGGTAACACACAAAGTTGGTCAATTCTTATGAGAAACTCCAACTATTGAATATGGTGCCTCCATTGTACCCCTAAATGCCGGACCCCCTACAACCCTTCTGCTAGGGCTACTCTCCTGCTGTCATTGGTGCATGGAATCCATTGTCCTATAAGTTTGTATATATAAGCCTGTGGGATCATTCCCCGAAGACTCATACACCCCTGTAATACATTTCCATCTTCCTATATGACCTCCTGGAAGCTGGGAGGGCTCTGGTAGTAATTCAGGCCCCACTTTTTCATTGCCTTTCTCTCCAACTATGAATTTAGTCTGTATTGGAAATGGAGTTGTTTGGTGGCAGGAGCCACATGAAGAATTCCAAATAACTGAGTTTAAAATGATCTTTTTTAGGTGATTTGCAAGTCAAGCACAGTCAAGCTTACTAAATTCACATAAACCAATAATTGAGAATAGACTGTATATTTCTTCATACTTTACATTTTTATATAAGTGCATAAAAGAGGAACATAGCTTCTTCTTCCAACACATTTTTGCAAACTTTCTGCATTGTCCTTAGAAAAACATAAAGATATTTAAATGGTTACTTAGCTAAAGTTCTGTTTGATAAGACAGGAGGAAGAGACATGGGGTTAGGGATTAAAATTAAACTGACACAATCATAAGCAGCAACCATGAAACTACAGGGGTCATGCTTGGTACTGTGAGCTGATATATACCTCAGTTCACATGTGTCAGTGGTCTTTCTGAGACTGAAAGTTGTCAGAGACTGCGAGATTGAGAATAAAGTCACATCCTACTTAAGATGAAGCTTTTTATAAGTGCATCAAAGGTGGGATAGAAGGAGAATGGCTATATGCAGCAGCTCTAAGAATAAATAGTGAATAATTTACAAAACAGACCAATGTTGGTGGGATTATTTGATTTTTGTGAAAAATCAAAGACTTTATAATAGAATAATAGTAATAATAATAATAATGATAATGATAATGATAATATAATAATAGCAATGAAAATAAAAGAAAGAACATTCTGATAGTGTTTTGATAGCATATACATTTTTTTTCTGTAACTCCAAGAAGAGCTAATGATGTGCATGTGATTTTATCAACTTTAATTAGAAAAACAATAGCAACAACAAAAAACTGAAAATTTGGTATTGGCCTGTGCTGTTTTTGGACTTTGCCCCAGGGAAAGAGATACATTATTTGGATACTAAAGGCTGTCCAGTGCATTAGCTGTGACAGGATTGCAGAGACAGGTATTAAACTGGCCAGTGGGAAATGTTTCAGATATATTAGACCTTGTTTCATAATCAATTGCTGCAATTTTCTGGCTCTGTAATAATAGACAGTTCCAATATGGATATGAAGCAAATGATAAGAATAGATAAAAAAGAGACTCCTGTTGACAGTAAGCACAAGACAACATATGATATTGGGGGTGCACATACCACATGGCTGGTTAATCTTCAAAGCTCATTTCATGTCAGAAAACAGAGCCAAGTGAGAACTGCCTCTTCCAAATCCACACAGCCACACAAAAGCCAACAATCAAATGCAATATTACCTCATTAAGCAAAGCTGTTTCCTCCTGATCAATCTTCTTGAATAAAATAAAATGATGTTCAATTTTTTAAAAAACATAAGATTGGTGAAATTCAAGAAAGCTGTTGGCATACATTCAGCCTACAGCATACCGTTGCTTCCTCAGCATGAGCTGTTTTTCAGGAAAAACAGCAATTGACACTAATTAATACTAATTACTCATCTTGCTCTTATTCTTTGAGTTTTTCTGCCCTTTCCAATATGTACTGTTCAAGTTAAATACTTGCTTAAGGACTGGAGAATTTTTTCAGCTCAGCCCTAACACATGCTATTCTGTTGTAATCTGGAAAAGGAAGAAAAAATGGATATGGTCAGATAAGAGTAGAGATGTACTTAGACCTCAGGGGACTTATAAACTTCTGAGAGATTTAATGTTTTATTATGGGATTTATTCCAACAGTACTTTTTAAGTCTGTATAGTTATTACAAGTAAGCGAGACAACACTGAAGCTATTATTGCTGCTATCCTTGGTGCTATCCTATTGTTATTTGTACTGTCCTTATAGTATCTTTACTCTGTGGTACTCTCTATTTAAAAACCATCAATGACTCTTAATTCTCCACTGAATTAAGAACACAGTTTCCGCTTTAGGGATTAAAAGTTTCACAAATAACAAGGTCCCATCTTCCTTCTCCAGCCTTATCTTGTATTATTCCCTTTGGTATTTCCTTGTAATACCCTGGGCTCCTGCTATCTAGACCAGTCATGACTGCTGACCATATTCTGGGCTTCTTAGTTTATGTGCCATTCTTTACTCATGCTTGGCCCTTCCATTTTTAGTTTCTTTGATCTACTGAGCTCCTTATGAATAAATAATTTCTTCCACTTTACAATTCACCTAACATTTTATACTTTTGTTAGTAGTATACTTTAGTAAAAGTGTCCGCCTAGCATCTGACACAGTTTGTCATATTAGACTTGAAATAAATATTTGACTAACAAAATTAAAACATCTAAAACATTAGATAGATTTTCTACCCTTTACAGTGGGAGGTATGGATATAAACTATTTTCTTGGTTTTAGATAGATTTGTATAATATAGATACTCACATATGATTACAGCAGACTTTTTTTTTTTGGTATGTACCTAATAAGCACATTCTCCTGGAACCTGCATATTTGAAGTCCCTCTAAATTTTGTCACTAATATTCTGATTAACTCTAATATTTTATCATGGTTTCCAGCATATACCTAATAAGGACTGATGAATCAGAACTGACCATTTGACAAAGATAGTGGGATGTTGGGACCGGGTAGGATATTTTGTCCCAGGAACTGCTGTTCAGTTTGATCAATGGCCATTCCAATCTACATCAGTCTTTAAACTTGGCTTTTTTCCTACTATGGTTCATACCTATTATAGGTTGAAACTTTATGACAACTTTCACAGACAGGAACTTAGTGGTAATAGAAACTTGTGATTTTGTTGTATTACCGTTTAGTGTTTATTCCTTTTCCCTTGGATCTTTCTTAAGAGATATAGTGGGTGAGTCTGTATTTCTGTGAGATCTTCTTTAATTTAAACTCTGCTCAACACTTGACTCTTAATTTTACCTTCTATGTTAAGTAAATTCAATACAGTACATTTTTTAACACAGTCAATGAATTATAATTCTTTGTTTAATAGTCACTGGACCTTTGTTTACAAAATGTACTATAGTCCTTATTTAAATTAAATCTTTGTGTGGCTAAAGGCATATGACACTGAACTGCAAATATATATGTTACAAATATCCACATGCATAATATCCTAGCAAAAAGCCTTTGATTAACATAACAGGTCCTGTCGAGTGAGCAAAATGAATGGCGAGAATAAAGGGGCAGGAGTTTATAAATATTGATTCCTCAAGAGAGACTTGAAACATTGATATACATTGAAACTGGTTGATGGTACAGCAGAAGTGGATGACATAAGAGAATTGATCATCTTTTCCTTTCTTCTTTCCTTCAGGCACTTCCAGAAAAGTAAATAACTGTTGTATTGAGAACTTGCAGATGCATTCTGTGTTCCTGGAGGCATATTTGCCATTTTATGATTGACCTTAGGCTGTTCATCATGTGAATACTTTGAGATGGTGGAGTTCTGTATGAATTAACTCACCTCCAAGGTGGCTGAACAGCTTTTAGTACATTCCTTCTTCTGGACACAGAAAGAATTTCTGTTTGGGACCACTTATTTTCACATGACTGGTTTACTTATTTGAACATTTGGACCTTATTGCTATTCGAGAAAGAAATTACTCTAGAGAGAAGTGAGATGATGAATCAGTATTAGATGATTTCAAGCAAGGGAATAAGCAAGATAATAGCTTTCTTTATAACTAGTATTTATTCAGAAAGCCATTTGGAATTTTATAGCCAACTTCTGCCATAACCCTCCAAAAAATAGAAAAAAAGAAGAATCACGGGATGCAGTACTTCCGTACAGAGAGACTGCCTATTCTTATGGGAATTCTAACCCTTAAAATGAGTTCTTACCAATACAGTCCAACAGCTCCCAAGACATTTCTAACAATTTTCTGGGTGGCAGTTTACATTTATCAACAATTGCTATGAGAACTCAAAATTGAGAAAAGCATAAAACTAGTGATATAATACTAATCATCTTTGCTAGATTGATCAAGAAACTTAGGGACTTAAGCTTCATGCCTTTCTTTTCAAACACACACACGTTTTAGAAGAAAAATTAATAAAAATAAAAACCATGGGAATTGGAAAAGTTCTTCAGAATAGGAATAAATGACAATGTGACTATGGAGGCAAAAGGCTATGTATAGGGGCTACTGAATTCACATACAGAACCCACTTCACTGTATCCAAACATATCCCAACAAGTTAAGGATCACATTAAACAAAGCTTTATAACTTTCTCTCAAGTTGGCATTATTGGTATTAGAAAGTGAAAAGATTGATGCTGGGGGCAAGTCAGCATCTTGGCAGAACCTCAGAATTGGAACACAGAAGAGAACCTTATTCTCAGTTTCGCTGTCCCAGAATTTCAGTTTTGCCAGGGTACACAGTTTGGTCACAGTTAGGGAGATGGAAAGAAGCTAAACAAAGCTAGAGGAAACTAACATGTAAACCAGCCCAATCGAAGGATTTACAATAGGCAGTAAGTTTTACTTCTCATAGAATACATACTTACGTTTACTCTCTAGGACAATATCTGCACATATCAGGGTACTTGGGAGGCTAACTCAGTAGAGGTTGATTGTGGAGAATGTCACCAGAGGTGATTTGTTTTAAGAGCTGTTATATTCATTTGGTGAAAAAAACAACAATGACAATAAATCTGATGAAAACCATTCTCATTGTTTTATAATAAACATCTTAAATGTTGGCCATTTGAGTATGCCGGATTCAAAGTCTCTTGCCTTCTCAATCAGTACTGGATACATTATTGGTAAATCTTTTTACTCACCCTTTTCTAGTATACTTGAAATATCCAAACTTTTGTCAATGCTAACCAGATTCTTAAGACAGGATATAATCAGTAAATGGTAAAGTCCTCTATCCCTTCCTTTTCTTCCCTCTCTTTCTCCAGATACTCTATTTAATTATAATTTTGTGAAGAAAAAATTTAAGCATAAAGAAAAATGTAGAAAATATAACAAATACCCATAATTTAGTCATCTTTCAGCTCAAATAAATTATAATAGTTTTTCATATTTGCCCTTAAATGTGGATTTTGAGTGAATTTCCTGTACTGGGTTAAGAAAATTCTTTACTTTCTCTTGTTTGCTAACAGTTCTTATCCTGTGGACCTAGAGGATATTATGCAAAGTGAAATCAGTCAGAATGAGAAAGACAAATATCATTCACTTCATTCATATGTGGAATCTGAAAAGCCAAACAGATGAATAAACAAGCAGAATCAGACCTATAAATACAGAGAATAAACTGATGGTTGCCTGAAGAAAAGGGGTGGAGGATGGGCAAAAAAGGTGATGGTGGGTGGGAGGTACAGGCTTCCAGTTATGGAATGAATAAGTCATGGGGGTAAAAGGCACATCATAGGGAATATGGTCAATAATATTGTAATAGCCTGTATGGTGACAGATGGTAGCTACACTTGTGGTGAGCATAACATAATGTATGAGTTGTATGAGAAGCTGAATCACTATGTTGTACCCTGAAACTAATGTATCATAGTAGTTCAACTATATTCAAATTAAAAAATGTTTAAAAAGACTTGGTACGAAAAATGTAAAGTAACATGTATGTTGGGTTATTAGTAAAATATGTTAAAATGTAAAAAATAAATAAAATTCAAAAGAAAAACAGTACTTATCCTGAATGGGCGAGTCATTTTTCTATTTATGGATTGGCATTCTGTAGTCATGAGGTTTTGTTTTTTACTATGATAAATTTGATTTGCTCCTATTTAGGAATTTTGCTATTTCAGTGTGTTTATTGTGTATCTTTGCACAGTTTTGATTCTGACTACACATTGTAGAGTGAGTTGGATACCTTTCCTTTGTTTTGTAGTCTTTGAAAGAATTTGTGTCATATAAGCTTTATTTGTTTCTTTGAGGTTTAGGTTTGAAAAATGTTTTCTTAAAATTATGTGGCCTAAGCCTCTTGGAAGGTTATATATGTGTGTGCGTGTGTGTGTGTAGTGGGCTGGGTGGTGGGTGTAGGCAAACCATTAGTAATGAACTGGGGAAATGGGATTTTAACTATTAAATTACTTTAATAAGTGTTGGTTTATTTTTGTTATTGAAAATTCTTCTAAAGTCAGTTTTACAGCTGCTTTTGTATTCTTAATTGCTCATTTTGTCTTGGTCGTCAAATTTTTTGATAGAGATTGTTCACATTATTCTTGTTTTTCCGTCACTCTGCCTGTTGATAAGTTCTTGTTTTTGAACCATTTATCAGTTATTTGTACCTTTTCTAATTTTAATAGAAATATCAATATTTTATAAATATTAATAACTTCAAAGAATCAAACTTTTGGTTTTATTAATTTTCTCTAGTGTTTTTCTGTGTTTTCATTAATTTCTGCTTTTACATTTAGTATTTCCATTTCTCTCTCTTCTGTTAATTATTGTTTGAACTCTCTGAGTTGAATGCTTAACTTGTTTTTACTCTTTCTTATTATATGATGAGTGCATTTAAGATTTTACCTTACCTCTGATTAAGACTTAAGCCATTTTTTTATATAATACTTTCAACTTCGCATAGGTCTTTAAATTCTAAGTATGTTATGATTTTCATTATAATTTCCTCATTTATCTTTGTATTAGTTTATTTTTATTGCCTCTAAAAATTTTATAAACACATTAAGAACTTCCAGTTTCTAATGTATTTTGACAATAGTCAGAAAGTAGCCTGACATTTATTCTACAACTTTTGTTATTTGGATGCTCTTGAATACCGTGGACCAGGAGACAGATTTAAAGCTGTGTAAATAGTAAGTGCTATGACAATTCTGCCTTGCGAAGGTTAACATAATTTAGTTTCTGGTCTAATCCAGAATAAAACATCTCATTTTTCTATTTATAAAAATTTCACTTGCTGTCACTGCAGGGTGGAGATGTATAGAGGTGATGTGGAGAAGTACTTCATAGAAAGTAGGAGAATGAACTTTAGTATCAGGCAGCATTGATTTGAATCCAGTTTTGATATTTAATATGGCATTGGGCAAGTAACTTGAAATCTCAATATTTTCTCTTTAATTTACCTGTGTGGAGTTTATACATTTTAAAACATCATCTACTCCTTTAGAAATACATGCATTGACCCATGCCCTGAAAGAACAACTGTGTGAGACGGCGATTTTACTAGGTGAGGTGCGCCTGTTCACTGCTTTGCGATCTTTTCTGTGTGAAGTTGTGCCATCAGAACTTGAAATGGCTACTTTTCTAGACCAGGTACAAACTTTCTAATAAAATTTGCTAGGGGAAGACCTAAAAAGTCAATTTTCTTTCCACTTTGATATTCAAATGAGCAATGTGCAGACTTCAGCTTTTCTTTCTCTAATAAGATGGTAGGAAATGAGATTGGTGATTTTTTTTTTCACTGTTGGTTATCTACAACACTGAAATTTGCAGTCCTTTAAGTTTCCCTCTGAGCAGCCAAGAAATTAGTGATGTTCTGCTCACGTATAAGGCATTATCTTTATTTTCCATCAGGTTTGGTTTTCATCGGCAGCTGCTATGATTTTCGCTATGTGACTCTCACTAAGCCCTGATGGGGCACGGGCCTGTGTGCTCTGAGATGCTGGTTGTACTGTGATAAGCTGGGGATCCTGGCAGACCTACCAGTTCACTTGCAGCGCCTCCGCAATTCGCTCATGTCCCTGTGAGACAGCACATTTTGTGTTGGTACAAGGCCAAGGAGCCCACAGCTGTGAGTAATCAGATGGTGTTCCCTCAGGCTCTCCCAGAGAAATTGAGGTGGGTGGAAGTATGCGTATTGAAAAATTGGGTGCATATTATGTTTCTCAGTGTCTTGTGGTTGCGAGCGTACAGGGCAAAGTAAGGGAGAATTTTTCTTTCCTTTTTCAATGGGGTAGCCTCACTCCAGGCTTAGAGAGGAGAGTAGATCTTAGTCTTTTTCTTGAGTTTAGAATAGTTTTACTTTTGAGTTTTCTATATATTTGTGGTTGTTTCAAATAGTTGTTTTTTAAAGTTCTTTGGGGGTTTTTGCTTATCTTGGCAGATAAGAACATCAGAAGGCATATATCAAACTTGATAACAACTCAAAAATAGCGAGACCACAAATGCTTGAACTTTATTCTAAGTGACATCTCTTAATAACCCAGTGCATTAAAAAATATAGTTACTAATATTTTCATAATCATTTTAGGAATGCAGTATTTCTGTGGAATATGGAGAGCAGAAATCATGCAGTTTTCCTAAGATGAGGATTTATCTATAGCTTTTAAAGTAATTTTTTTTCTTCAAGAAAATGTAATAGGAACAGCAGAATTGTGGGACCCCTGTAGTGGTTGGGTTTGGACAAATATATCTTCATTTGTTAAGTTGTTTACATGTTTATAATAAGCCTTGCTCTCGGAACAGACAGAATTCCTTCTCAACCAAATGTTGCCTTTGCACCATTGTTCTTACTTTCCATGTAAGCCAAAGGAGGTTGCATATTCATTTTAAATTTATTATTTGGCTTACTGTGTATAGAGACATACTAAATTATGAATTTTTAAATACACGGATTATTAAAAAACAAAGTTTTGCCAATTCTTTTAGAAACGTGAAAAAACAACTTAGGAAATAGGGGAAGTATTGAGCTCTGAAAGATTGGATGGGGAGAAGGGAAAGGAAAAAGAAATGAGAGATTCTTCTCTATAATCAATGCCTTTATCTTCGAAGAAATAAAAAAAAGATAAAAAGAAAAAAAGTGGCTTCCCTTAAGCACGTGACAGGTGCCCAGATTTTATCTAATATTAAAAATCATGACATGTGTCAGATGGCTGTCAGGATTCTGAGGCAATATTAACTTTCATTTCATGGCAGTGCTCTGCCACTACTGATTTTACATTTAACAGAGTCCATTTCTTCATCTCGGCTTCAGAGCCGCTAAATTCAAGATTTATTGATCTAGTGTCAATCATAGATGCTTTCTTTTCTGAGTCCTTGCTTCACCTAACTGACTGTCGGCCCTGGAAGAGAGGATGCTGTTAACACTGGTGAATGTGTGTGAAGGCATGACAAGCGAGGGAGGAAGGGTTTAGAAGAGTCAGTTTGTTTGGAGCATTAGTGCTAATTGAGAGTTCTAGGTCGTGGAGCTTCTAGGGCTTGGTGCTTTGCTTCAGTTCAAAGTAGTCAGAAAGAGGTTCTCTAAAGCAGCACGTGCATCTGCGGCTGGGCGGGGGGAAGGTTAAAAGTAGTGATGACAATGCTGGGAAAAATGACAGAATTTTTTTGAATGATATTGCAATATTGGTATTGGCATTTTATGAAAAAAGATGAGCATAATTTATTTAACAAAACTATCAAATGTAATGAATTAGTGCTTTTCAATACTAACATTTGACCAAAATGTATCCAGTGCAAAGTTACGAAAAAATATAAAGGTTAAACAAAAATATTTAAATTACTAGCCACTAAGTGACATCTCTGGGCTCCGCTGTTTGCTTGGACTCCATTACTGTCCATCCTGGCACCAATGACATCACTTGGAGCTGTATCCTCTGGTGTCGTCAGTCCAACTGACCTTCAGTATCTTCCTGTCATTTAGCTCCCCTGAGTGGAGTTATCACCACTGTTGCCTCTGGGTATCTTGCCTGCTCTGTCCAGAGGGTCTGGTTTCAGCAGTTTTGATTTCTTTGCTTGCCATCTTCAGAGAAGTGGTCATGTCCCTAGTCTCCTCCTTGTTCCCGCTGAGGCATCTGCCTGTAAAATAAGCTCTTCGAGCTCGGTGCATCCCAGGCTTTTTGTGTGGGATTGCAGCGGGATTGGGGGAAGGATAACAAATATGGCAGGAGGTCAGTGATGAAGAGTAGTAGGAATGGCTTACAGTGAGGATGTCAGGAAAAGGGGTGGCGCAGGAAGTAGAAGAGGAGGCTATTAGAGACAGATAAAAATGCCCAACTAAGTTACTAAAGTTTTGAGTAGGGTCAAACATTTGCATGACCACAACAAAAGTACCAATGTTTCAGTTTTTAAAAATAGCAACATAAAAGGTGGTGGTTTTCAATCTTGGCCACACATTGGGAAGCTTTAAAAACATTGAGGCTTGGGTTCCATCTCCCTAGTGATCCTGATTCAATTGGTCTGGGTTGTGGTCCTATCATAAAAAGTTTAAAAATCTTCCCAAGAGATTCCAACATGCAGCTAATGTTAAGAATTGGAGTTGTAAGTGAATACCAGAATTTTGAAAATTAGTTTTATAATCA
This sequence comes from Ursus americanus, assembly GCF_024610735.1. NCBI lineage: Eukaryota > Metazoa > Chordata > Mammalia > Carnivora > Ursidae > Ursus > Ursus americanus. Next base: position 24,381,415 of record NC_142133.1, read on the forward strand.
GTAAGTGTAAAGTGCAGCTGTTACTTTTATTTTAACCAAAGGGAAACAGGCTCATCTTTAAGGAGCATCTTCCAAGTGCCAGGCAAGGTGCTGAGTTCCTTAATATTATCTTTTTCATATGAAGTGAGGATGGTCAACCCCATTTAAAAGGTGAAGAAAGTGAAACTTAGGGAGAAGGCTTTAGCCTAAGGTGACACTGTGGAGGTGAAGCTAGCAGCAGGGACTCAATCCCAGGTCTTTGCGATTCATCTTTTTTCTTACCTTCCCTTTAAAAACACAGTTGTAAAGTGTAGTTAATCATGGACTGCTTAAACACCTACATTCTTGTGTGCCTTGTATGTGGGGATAAGAAAAGAAATCTATATGTTCTAATTACCATAATCTGCAAAAATTGCTCAAAATTAGGGGTAAGCAAATTCTTACCCGCTGTCTGTTTTTATGTGGCCTGTGAAGTAAGAATTTTTTTACATTTTTAAATGGTTGAAGAAAAAATTAAAGAAGGATATTTCATGACCCATGAAAATGATATGAAATTCAAAGTTTAGTGACCACAATGAAGTTGTATTGGAACACAAGTACACTCATTTGTTTATGTATGGTCTGTAGCTGCCTTCACACTATGTGGCAGGGTTGAGGAGTGGTGACAGAGACCATATGGCCAGCGTAGCCTAAAATATTTCCTATTTAGCCCTTTACAAAAAATATTTGTGAATTTCTGCTCTAAAGTAAGAACAGATAGAGAAATCTTAGTGTACAGAACTGACATATAGTATGGAGAATGCTTGCACACATTAAAAATATATATATAACAATATAAAAGAATTTGCAAGGTTCTTTGAAGGTATGAAGTGCCCTGGTGCATTTCAGTGTTGGTTTAAAAATCATTAGGTGGCCTTGAGGGTTGGTGCTTAGAGAAATGAAAAGTGAAAGCACAGTAAACCATTATTCACAGAAGAGTAATCATAGGAGAAGGTAAAACCTTGCAAGTGACATCACTAGCAAGTCAGGATGAATTGTAATGACCGCATTCCTTTTTCGCTTTACTTGTAAATTAAGTAGTAGTTCTGTTTCTGTTTTTGCACTACATTTCTTTTACCAAAATTTCTATTTTTTATAAAATTGGTATATGCATCAGTGTTTTCAGAAATGTACCAATTCAGTTATATGCTATCTTTGCTGCAGCAACTATACCAGAGTCTCTCAACGTGTGTTACACATGCATCAGAATTACTTAGGATGCTTGTTTTAAATAGAGATTCCAGAGACCCAGGCCAGACCTACTGATTCAGGACCTGTGAAGACAGGATTCTGTCTTTCAGCAAGCTTCCTAGGTGAATTTCTTGCACCCTGCAGAATGAGAATCCCACATTAAGTCATGGGTAAAATATTCACGGTTATACTAGGAGCCTAGATGTATGGGAGCAGGCAAGCAGGGTGTAGAGATTCCTTCAGAGAAATGGAGCAATATCAGGTTTCTGTAATCCCAGAGTGTATAAATGAAAGCAAATATGGAAACCGTCTTGCTAATAAGCAGATTCATTTAGGTGGGCAGAGAAATAATAGAAATGAGGAAACTCATTAGAAGAATGGAAGCTGGCATGGACTGCTGCTAGTTTTTTTGTGCTTTATCAGAATATGATTGATTGAGGGCCTTCCTGACATCCTTTCTTCATCTTGGAAATGACCAAGTATGCTAGGCATTTTCTATTTGCTCTTTCATATCTATTCTCCATCCCTTTCCACCTACCCTATTCTCTGGGTGGACTGCATCAAGAGGCTGCATTGAGACTTCCCTGCCCAGTGGTTTCTAGCTGGGGTGGCAGGAGATCAGAGGGAGGTAGAGGGTGAAGCTTCTTCACTGTGGAACCAACTCTGGCTAAAAATCACTGCTCTGCTCAAAGTGGCCTTTTCTTCCTCTCTCCCTCTCCTCCTTCCTCCTTCCTCCTCCCCCCTCCCCCTCCCCTCCCCTTCCCCCTCCTCCCCTCCCCTCCCTTCCTTCCTTCCTTCCTTCCTTCCTTCCTTCCTTCCTTCCTTCCTTCCTTCCTTCCTTTTTGGAGAGAGAGAGAGCAGGGGGTAGGGGGGAGGAGCAGACGGAGAGGGAGAGTGAGAATCTCAAGCAGACTCCATGCTGAGTGAAGAGCCTGATTGGGGGGCTTGATCTCACAACCCTGAGGTCATGACCTGAGCCAAAATCAAGAGTAGGACACTTAACTGACTGAATCACCCAGTCGCCCCTCAGAGTGGCCTTTTCTATATCATACTCCACCGCTGTCTTCTGTTACATGCTTTTGCTTTGTCCCCTTGGGTTTGCGGGTGGTAGTAGCTCTATGGTTGCAGACCCCAGGCTAACGGCATAATCCTTTGTATTTCCTTACAACCTGCCCACATGTTTATATATTTTAACCCCTCTGAATTACTTTAATTTGACTATGACATTTATTTCTTGTTTGGACTCTACTGAAATAGCAGTGAAATATCTGTAGACAAAGTCCAAAAGAAGAGAAGAAGCATCATCTCCTCATTGAGCAATGGTTTAGTTTATCAAATATGACAAGCTTCATGCTTCAGAGCCCTTACACATACTATTATCCCTGTCTAAGACTCTTCCCTCCACCTGTTTGGCTAACTTGTGGTCTATCTATCTGTCTATCTACCTGTCTCTTGGGCCTTTTAAAAGTCTCATCTTCTAAGACATGCCTTAAATGATGCCCCAAAACTAAACTAGTTTCCCCTGCCATACCTTTTCATAGTATGCTTTACTTTTCCTTAATTGTGCTCACCCATGTTATAAGTAATTTATCTTACATCATCTTTGGCTGTCTCTCATACTGGACTGTAGTCTCTAGGAAGTCTCTGAATAGTTTGTGCTTAACACTTTCCCTTCACAAGTGCTTTTGTTGAGTATGTGAGTAAAATAAAGTTAACACAGCAAATTTCACTGTTATCCTTTTCGCCTGGGAAAGCCTATGACACATATAAACTACATATACTGAATGCTATTTTCTCTGCTTATATAAACCCCACCCTTTCATGTGACCAATTATGCCACTGTCTACATGGACCTCTAGGTCTCAGGTGAATGATTTTACTTGTTTGCCAGAAGCTTATCTATTTTAGGAAACGTGGTATAAGAAAGGAGGCAGAAAACTACCAAACAAATTGTTGATAATTGATAAATAATACATTATACAAAGCGGGAACAACTGCATGGTAAATGTGGGACTGGTGCTGGGTTAAACTCAGTGAGTGGGCATTTACATTTTCCTGGAAAAAGAATCACCGAATTCCCATTTTTCCCTTTCCTTCTCTCCAAAGAATTTCTAAGCATAGACATTAGCAGACAAAGGCTTCTCCTTAGAGAGTCAGACTGCCAGAAATTTTTAGGTGGTAAATTTGACAAAATTGCAAGTTTTTATTTGCTGTGGAATTCTCTTTTTGGGAACATAATAACATTTCCTAAATGAGGAGTCTGGAATAGATGGAGGGGAAAAATTGTTTACTCCAAATATTTGGAGATTGAGTAGCCAGTGGGAACTCCTCTTGATAATGCTTCATTTTTTTTTCCGTCCCAAACTCCTTATAATGTGGATTTCAGTTTCTTTATAGCCTAAGACTTTGGGGGACATAGATGTGAATGAGAAAGTTGCCTCTAGGGATCCACAAAGGCTATCTGGTTTTCTTCCATTTGTATTCCTCATTTCATCCATTCACAGTCCTCACCCCATTTCAGTTTCTCCCTTCATGGAACAAATGTCCTGGCCCCAAGGACTCATCTCTTTCTCTCCTTGAAGGACTGTAGTCAGTACAGTTTTCTCTTGCCAGCTGCCACCTCACGCTGAGAAATCATGCAGATAACTACCCTTTTCCATATCCTCACAAGCCCAGAGACAGTCTTCCTGCATTGCACCAAATGCTACTCTGAAGAAAAAGAAAATCAATGAGAATCTTCCTGTATTTCAGTGTGGGCTGGCTTTCTTCCTTTGTGAGAGATTTCAGGGATCAAGAAAAAACTATCAAGGTCCTCTCCTCCAATTTGCTAATTTTTGAAATTCCAATGTTAAAGACTTAACTTAATGTTATAAGCCCTGTTTTAAAACATTTTCCCTGTGTGAGGTAACCTACAGCATGTTGTTATCATTCACATTTCGTTGTGAATAAGACTGCCACATGCGTTTTGAAAGCAGATTTCTTGAGGGACTGGGGACAAGAAAACATGAGGACAAGAAAACAGGAGCAGGAAGGGGACACTCTTGTTCTCAATATAAGCATTATCTACTTTTGCCTAGACACATCCCTTATTTCAGTCTCAATTTGACCCAAAATTAGGACATTTTGTCAAGTATTGAAGGCATTCCAAATAAAATGATACACAGTGAATTTTCTCGGATTTCGGTCAAGCCGGAGAACTATTTAGTTCATTATTAACAATCCTTTGATGTATAACGTATGTATGTATTACAGAACGAATATAAAAATGCATGCATTTTAGACTTGTTGTTACATTTTTCCTTATCATGAGTTAAAACAATACTTGAGGGGCGCCTGGGTGGCACAGCGGTTAGGCGTCTGCCTTCGGCTCAGGGCGTGATCCCGGCGATCTGGGATCGAGCCCCACATCAGGCTCTTCTGCTGTGAGCCTGCTTCTTCCTCTCCCACTCCCCCTGCTTGTGTTCCCTCTCTCACTGGCTGTCTCTATCTCTGTCAAATAAATAAAATCTTAAAAAAAAAAAAATAAAATAAAATAAAACAATACTTGGATTCAATATTATCCAAGGCAGTAGGATTTCTAGACCTGTGAAAAAACAATAGTATGATGTTACTTTGTACCATTACCCTTCAGAACAGGCAAACAGGGAACATTTATTAAGCACTTCAAAATTTGTACCTCCATCTAGTGGTAACTGACAGAAATAACATGTTTTTAAATTGATTTTGTAGGCACTGGGAGAAGATAAATGGAAAAGTTCTTGACCAACCAACATTCATTATCAATTCAGTTACATTTTGATAAGGAATGGAAGGTGCAAAGTCTAGCTAGACATGGAGTAGGCAAAGGAAAGGCAAGGACTCTTAACTCATGAATGGTAGAATAGGCTGAAATTATTCAGGATAGAATATGCCCAGAGTTTCAAGCAGTATTTATGTAGAGGAAAAATCACATGACTAAAGGATGGGTGGTTTATTTTGAACACGAAAAAGAGGGTCGAGGAATTAACCCCTGTTTGCTCTTTTTGCATAATCTAATGGCCACCCTTCATCATGGCTGTCCAGAGTCAGTCTCCTTGATGACAAAGAATGTTTCCAAGATAAGTTATTTTGGGATATGAAAGAATGCTTTGGTTTCCTTAAGTGTCTCATTTGAAACCCCAGTGAGAGGGAATCTCAATAAAACGTTATTTTAAACTGATAGGAGCAAAGAATACCTGTTTCCGGACTGAAGCCACCAAGGAGAAATGCTTAGTCGAGAGGGCAACTTGTTAAAAATGCATAAGTTCCTTGTCTCAAATTTTCTCAGAACCCCTTCTTACATGAAGTCTTTCCAGCGTTATTCCTGAGAAGAGTAACCAGAGATTATTTAATATGAGCAAGACAAACTGGTTCCATTTTATCTTTTTTTTTAATGTGATAAAAAAAAAAAGCTTGCTTAGATTTTTCAAATATCAAAGGGCTTTCATCTTACTAAGGGTGGGAAAAACTAATCTAATGTCTGACTATAACATTTATAGATTCACATTATTTACATAAAAATTAATGCTATCTATTGTTAGTTGCCTCAGCACTGGAAAAAATCTAACAAAGATCTTGTATATGCTGTTCTTTAGGCTTTGCCTGCATAAGGGACAATGACCTGAAAAACCCATTCTTCAAGAATTTATCCCAAATGCCATGGACAGCTAGGACAATTTATATTTTTTATTTTTAAATTTCTGTTTTGAATCATAAGTGTTTTGATTTTATTTATTTATTTTAGAGAGAGAGCAACAGTGAGCGTGAGAGTGTGAGCTTGGGGAGGGGCAGAGGGGGAGTACAGACAGGGAGGGGGAAAAGGAGAGGGAGTGGGACAAGCGGACTCCATCCCAGGACCCAAGATCACGACCCAGGTGGAAAACAAGAGTCGGTGGTTGAACCATCTGAGCCACTGAGGCACCCCTGAACCATAAGTGTTTTGATTCTTGACTTGAGATTGTTTATTTAGTCACTTCGCAGTATAGTAGTGAGAGTGATGATACCCTGATTTTCCTTTGAATATTTTATTTATTCATTATTTCTTTCATTCATTTATTCTGGGTTGATTAAAAGAATTGTCTGGTTTCACATGGCTTTGGGCTTTAGCACATAGCTTTGCTGTGTGTGGATTTATTTAACAAATGCTTATTCGTTATGTATTATGTCTGGAATTAGGTGTAGGGATGCAATCATAACTTTGGACTAGGTGAGAGGGACTCGGTAGGAGTTGTTTCTTCAAAAATATTTATGCCAAGTGCCAAAGCTCTAGTACCCATGACATAATTAATATTTACTTCTGATGACTTTTTACCTTTCTTTTGGTTCTGGAAAGATTTCTACAAGGAGCTAGCTCTCTTAGTTTTTATAAGTCATAACTCTCCCTGTAGGATTCTGCCCGCTGTGGAAGCATCATTCTCCTGCCAGCTCTTACGTATCCAATTCTGTCCTTCTGAAGGTAGATCGCACTGTCACAAAGCACACTCCTAGGTCTGAGCAATAGCGAAGTGGAATTGTTGGTGGAAGTTGTAGAGGGTGTGTGGGCACTTAGGCTAGGGTGTCCACATTGTGTCTGAGAAGCCACTGAGAGGCTGGCCAGAGCCTGGTTAGGAAATAAAAGATTAGAACTGCAGCCACCAGCAGGGGTGATCATGGCTCCCAGTGCTACCAAACTGAGGATCATATGAAGGTAGGACGATGGGAGAGATTGTACTTGGCAATCTCATTGCTCTATTTACGACTTCTAAATATTTAGATATATATTACTTTGACTCCATTTATTCTCTTGCCCCCAGGCGTGCAAAGGCTTAGGATGGGCCAGATGGCTGCTTCCCATGTGCTGTCCCCATTCTGCCCTGGCTCTGCTGGGTGCCACTGCCTCTCCCCAGCTTCTCTGCACTGCTTCTCCTCAGGGCTACTCTGTCACTGCTTCTCTTGCACCAGGGTCTTTGCTGCTGTTCCCTCAGGAGTTGCTAAAACTCTTCTGGTATGAAGGCACTTTGGGAAGCACACTTCCTCCAGGTTTTTTTTTTCAATGTTATCATCTCTTAGAGGTGAACCCAAACCGTACTGCATGTGCTCTTACATTTGAAAGAGATGTTGCGTGAAATACCTCTTTGTTTTTATGTATTGACTTCGAGTCCAGTTGAGACAGGAAACAGATTCCCATGACAGAATATTAACCTGTGAGGAGATTGGGGTTAAGTCATTTGCCTAAAGACTTACAGAAATAGTGAGAGAACTATGTTTAAGTCCATGTTTCTGATTCAAATCTAGGACTCTGAATGTGATACCAGGCTGGCACTTGGTTTCATTTTATCAGAATTTACTTCCTTTTGAATTATTCTTTAATTATTTTATTCATGTTTATTTGCATTACACTGTTAGGAGTGTAAACATCTAAGGGCAAAGTCAGACATTGCCAGGGCACTGTATCTTGCAGAGAAGTGGGATAGTGCTGAGAAAATAGTAGATGATCAGAATAAATTACGGTTATCATAAGTTTGATCTTTGGGATACCAATGTCTTGTATCAAAGACAAAAAGTCTTCAGAGTTATAAAAACCCGAATCAAGTCCGCTTACTATTTGTGAATCTTGGGCAAATTGTTTAACCTAAGACTTTGTTTCTTCATCTGTAAAATGGGCATAATAAAAAAAAATTACCTAAGTGAATGACTATGATAATTCACTAATTAGCATACGTAAAACACAGAGAATATGACATGCTCTTAATAAATATGCTAGCTAGCATCATCATTTTCTAATCAAATTTCAGAAATCACATGGTTTATAATATTTTGCCATTGTACTAAGGAGTCAGTTTGCCTAATAATCAGGAATAAGAACTCACTTTAGGTCTAGAGTATATGTTAGCAACTAGCTCTATCATTAACTCAGTGATTGTTTTAATGATGTGGACAGCTTCAATGGATTATTTCTTCACTAACATCGGTGATAACAGGTTAGTAGATATTGAGGATATATTACTGCATAGATTCCAGCAGTCATGAAGAGCTCAAGCATATTCATTTCTGGACGTAGTGGCAAGAGACTGAAGTGGGCTGAGGTGGCATGAACCGTAGAACCTGGGTCATGCCCTCTTTGTTCTTAAATAAATTCATTCTCACAGTATAAAAAAATAGAACCATATTCCTCTCTTGTCTAAAAGCGAATCCTTATTTTCTATTTTTTTATTTTTATTTTTTAATTTTATATATGAGAGAGAGAGCACACATGTGTGAGCGGGGACAGGAGCAGAGGGAGAAGGAGAGAGAGAAACTCAAGCAGACTCTGTACTGAGCATGGAGCCTGACGCAGGACTTGATCCCACGACCCTGAGATTATGATCCCAGCCGAAATCAAGAGTCAGATGCTTAACTGACTGACCCACCGAGGCACCCTCTTATTTTCTCCTTTTTGAGGAAGACATTACAAAAGCTTTTTTTTTTCTTTATCATAAATGGGATTCAGGGATTCCATTTTATCACCTCGTCATAACTCTAGAATTCTAGCACTGGTATGGTACCTAAGAGTCTTAAAAAGAAAGCACTGTTGAAAGAAAAATTGATTTGCATTTCTACTGTGTCATCTATATTAGACTTATTTGAAAGTTCCTTGAGGACAGAAACCCTGCCTTTTTCCCTACTATATGCAGCTCAGGGCTCAATACATGGTATGAAAACCATAGCAGGCAAATCTTCCCTCGGAACTCTCCTGATCACGCTCACCAAAAGTATAATTCCTTGTATTTGATAAAGGCCACAAACAGGCCACCTGCCAGGTGAAGAAACCTATTTAAAGAATTGACTGCAGTTCCACATCTATCTTTCAGCTCCAGCTATAGATGGTTTATTGTGCAAAATAAAAGGTTGGGTATTCAGCTGACAGAAAAAGTGGAAACCTCTTTGTTTGTTGACAGAAATAAAATGTGTCTTGTCATAGGTGTTGATATCACATATTAATCGCCCATGCTGGGGAACATGGGCACCCCAGTGCAGTGTGCCATAAATATTGATGTGATCACCCTGAACTGGCAGGGCGCCTGGGAAGCCAGGAGAGGTATAGATAAAGGATTTTCATAACAGTGTGCTCAGCTACCCTCCACCCTCCTTTTTTTCTGCTTTGAAATTTATGCATCTCCAACTAATTTCTTCCCTGTTTAGTCCCCAGAAGTCCAGATATTCTAGGAATATGGTCGGATCCCCTCCCTCTTCTCAAACAGATCACGAAATCCTTTTATCTTTTACACTTTATATAGTTTTTACAACAATCCCAGCTTCCCCAGCTGGCTCCCTATCTGTGGAGTGAAGGGTTATCTGCCATCAGTTGCTGGTGAGGCAACATCCAGGCCATTTCAGCTGCAGGGGAAGAATTTTATGTTGTGATGTTATTTTCAGTTCAGGGGACACTTTCCAGTAATCGAGTTGACAGTCTTTCTTAAAGTTACAAGCCGACTGGAAGAAAATGTTTCTCTTTCTGAAGGCTGAGCAATTGCTGATGCTCACAGTGACAAAGTGCCAGGGATCTTGTGGCATATGTGTTGTTGTTTCACTGTTTACTAGGCCTTGCCAACCACAAGACATAGTTTGAATTGTGACCAGATTGAAGTCAAAATAGGGGCCTATCTTTTTTTTTTTTAAGATTCATCTATTTAATTGAGAGATAAAGAGAGCACAGTGGGAGGGGTAGGGAGAGGGAGAGAGAGAATCTCAAGCAGACTCCATGCTGAGCAGGAGACCAACAGAGTCATGAGCACAGGACCCCGAGATCACGGCCTGAGCCAAAACCAAGAGTCAGAGGCTCAACTGACTGTGCCACCAGGAGCCCCAGGGACCCATCATTTAATTATAAGGATATATTACTGCAGAAGACTGCATTGTGGACTGTTTCTTCAATGATATACTTTATTGTTTTTGTCCACCAAATATTTATTTATTTATTTATTTATTTATTTATTTATTTATTTATTTATTTATTCATTCATTCATTCATTCATTTATTCATTCATTTTTTAATGTTTTTTTATTATATTATGTTAGTCACCATACAGTACATCCCTGGTTTCTGATGTAAAGTTCGATGATTCATTAGTTACATATAACACCCAGTGCACCATGCTATATGTGCCCTCCTTACTGCCCATCACCAGTCTATCCCATTCCCCCACCCCTCGCCTCTGAAGCCCTCAGTTTGTTTCTCAGAGTCCATAGTCTCTCATGCTTCGTTCCCCCTTCTGATTACCCCCCCTTTCTTTATCCCTTTCTTCCCCTACCGATCATCCTAGTTCTTATGTTCCATAGATGAGAGAAATCATATGATAGTTGTCTTTCTCTGCTTGACTTATTTCACTTAGCATTATCTCCTCCAGTGCCGTCCATGTTGCAGCAAATGTTGAGAACTCGTTCTTTCTGATAGCTGAGTAATATTCCATTGTATATATGGACCACATCTTCTTAATCCAGTCATCTGTTGAAGGGCATCTCGGTTCCTTCCACGATTTAGCTATTGTGGACAATGCTGCTATGAACATTGGGGTGCATATGGCCCTTCTCTTCACTACGTCTTTATCTTTGGGGTAAACACCCAGTAGTGCAATGTCTGGGTCATAGGGTAGCTCAATTTTTAACTTTTTAAGGGACCTCCACACTGTTTTCCAGAGTGGCTGTACCAACTTGCATTCCCACCAACAATGCAGGAGGGATCCCCTTTCTCCACATCCTCTCCAGCAATTGTTGTTTCTTGCATTGTCAATTTTTGCCATTCTAACTGGCGTAAGGGGTATCTTAGTGTGGTTTTGATTTCAATTTCCCTGATGGCTAATGATTTTGAACATTTTTTCATGAGTCTGTTAGCCATTTGTATGTCATCATTGGAAAAGTTGCTGTTCATATCTTCTGCCCATTTTATGATTTGTTTATTTGTTTCTCGCATATTGAGTTTGAGAAGTTCTTTGTAGATCTTGGATACCAGTCTTTTATCTGTAGCATCATTTGCAAATATCTTCTCCCATTCCGTGGGCTGCCTCTTAGTTTTTCTGACTGTTTCCTTGGCTGTGCAGAAGCTTTTTATCTTGATAAAGTCCCACAAGTTCATTTTATCTTTTGTTTCTCTTGCCTTTGGAGATGTGTCATGAAAAAGGTTGCTTTGGCCGATGTCGTAGAGATTGCTGCCTATGTTCTCCTCTAGGATTTTGATGGGTTCCTGTCTCACATCGAGGTCTTTCATCCATTTGGAGTTTACCTTTGTGTATGGTGTGAGAGAGTGCTCAAGTTGCATTCTTTTGCATGTAGCTGTCCAATTTCCCCAGCACCATTTATTGAAGAGGATGTCTTTTTTTCCGCCGGATGTTTTTTCCTGCTTTATCAAAGATTAGTTGCCCAAAGAGCCGAGGGTCCATTTCTGGGTTCTCTATTCTGTTCCATTGGTCTATGTGTCTGTTTTTGTGCCAGTACCATGCTGTCTTTGTGATCACAGCTTTGTAGTACAGCTCGAAATCCGGCATTGTGATGCCCCCAGCTTTGTTTTTCCTTTTCGACAGTTCCTTGGCGATTCAGGACCTTTTCTGGTTCCACACAAATTTAAGGACTATTTGTTCCAGTTCTTTCAAAAATGTCATCGGTATTTCGATTGGGATAGCACTGAGAGTGTAGATTGCTCTGGGTAGCGTGGACATTTTAACTATGTTAATTCTTCCGATCCATGAGCATGGAATATTTTTCCATCTTTTTGTGTCTTCTTCAGTGTCTTTCAAGAGTGATTTTTAGTTTCTAGAATATAGATCCTTTACGTCTCTGGTTAAGTTAATTCCAAGGTAACGTATGGTTTTGGGTGCTATTGTAAATGAGATGGATTCCCTAATTTCTCTTTCTTCGGTCTCATTATTCGTGTATAGAAATGCAACTGATTTCTGAGCATTGATTTTGTGTCCCGCCACATTACTGAATTGCTCTATAACTTCTCATAGTTTGGGAGTGGATTCTTTTGGGTTTTCCATATAGAGTATCATGTCATCTACGAAGACAGACATTTTGACTTCTTTGCTGATTTGGATACCTTTGATCCCTTTTTGTTGTCTGATTGCTGTTGCAAGGACTTCTAGTACTATGTTGAATAATAGTGGCGAGAGTGGGCATCCTTGTCGTGTTCCTGATCTTAAGGGAAAGGCTTCCAGCTTTTCCCCATTGAGAATGATATTTGCTTGTAGGCTTTTCATAGATCGCTTTTATGAAATTGAGGAATGTACCCTCTATCCCTACACTCTGAAGGGTTTTAATCAGGAAAGGATGCTGTATTTTGTCAAATGTTTTTTCTGAATCAGTTGAGAGGATCATATTGTTCCTGAGTCTTTTCTTGTTGATATGATGTATGCCGCTGATTGATTTGCGAATGCTGAACCACGCTTGCATCCCAGGTATGAATCCCACTTGGTCTTGATGGATAATCCTTTTAATGTACTGTTGGATGCTATTAGCCAGGATCTTGTTGAGGATTTTGGTGTCCATATTCATTAGGGAGATTGGTCTGTAATTCTCCTTTTTGATGGGGTCTTTGCCTGGTTTGGCGATCAAGGTAATATTGGCCTCATAGAGTGAGTTTGGTAGCTTTCCTTCTGTTTCTATTTTTTGAAATAGCTTTAGGAGAATAGGTATTATTTCTTCTTTGAATGTTTGGTAGAATTCCCCAGGAAAACCGTCCGGGCCTGGAGTTTTGTTATTTGCAAGGTTGTTTATCACTGACTCAATCTCTTCATAATTGATTGGCCTGTTTAAAAAATCAATTTCTTCCTGTTTCAGTCTTGGAAGTTTATAGGTTTCCAGGAAGGCCTCCATCTCTTCCAGATTGCTTAATTTATTGGCATATAGCTGTTGATAAAAGCTTCTAATAATCCTTCCAATTTCATTGGTGTTGGTCATGACCTCTCCTTTTTCATTCATAATTTTATTAATTTGGGTCCTTTATTCTTTTGGCTAAGTCTTGCCAGCGGTCTGTCAATTTTATTGATTTTCTCAAAGAACAAGCTTCTAGTTCTGTTGATCTGCTCTACTGTACTTCTGGTTTCTACTTCATTGATTTCTGCTCTAACCTTGGTCAACTGCTTCCTCGTGCGTGGATTAGACCTGTCCCTCTGTTGCTGTTCCAGCTTCTTGAGGTGAGAATATAAAAACTGCATTTTAGATTTTTCTATTCTTTAGATTGAGGCTCGGATGGCTATGTATTTCCCCCTTAGGACTGCCTTTGCAGTATCCCATAGGTTTTGGACCGTTGTGTTTTCATTCTCGTTGACCTCCATAAATTGTTTAAATTGATTTTTGATTTCCTGGTTTATCGAGTCATTCCTGAGCAGGATGGTTCTTAGTCTCCAAGTGTTTGAGTTTCTTCCAAATTTGTCCTTGTGGTTGAGTTCCAATTTCAGAGCATTGTGGTCTGAGAATATGCAGGGAATAATTTCAATCTTTTGGTATCGGTTGAGACCTGTTTTGTGACCCAGAAAATGGTCTATTCTTGAGAATGTTCCATGGGCATTAGAATAGAATGAGTATTCTTTGGTTCTGGGGTGTAGTGTTCTATATATATCTCTGAGGTCCAATTCGTCGAGTATGGCATTCAAAGCTCTTGTTTTGATGTTGGTTTTCTGCTCCGGTACTCTGTCTATTGCTGATAGTGGGGTGTTGAGATCCCCTACTATTAACGTATTTTTATCTATATATCTCTTTATTCTGGTTAAGAGTTGGCTTGTGTATCTTGCTGCTCCCCTGTTGGGGGCATATATATTTATAATTGTCATATCCACTTGTTGGATACATCCTTTAAGATTAATACAGTGCCCTTCTGTGTCTCTAGCTATAGGCTTTAGTTTAAAATCCAATCTGTCTGATATGAGAATTGTTACCCCAGCTTTCTTTTGAGGTCCATTGGCGCGAAAGATGGTATTCCATCCCTTTCCTTTCAGTCTGAATGTATCTCTAGGTTCAAAATGAGTCTCTTGTAGACAGCAAATGGATGGGTCATGTCTTTTTATCCAATCTGCAACCCTGTGGTGTGTTATGGGAGCATTTAGGCCATTCACATTGAGACTGATTATTGAGAGATATGATTTTAATGATGCCATGTTGCCAGTAAAGTCTTTGTTTCTATAGATTGTGACTTTCTGTTCTGTATCACTCTTGGGGCCTTTATAAAACTTTTATAGAACCCCCCTTAATATCTCCTCTAGGGCTGGTTTCGTGGTTACGAAATTGGTTAGTGACTGGCGATTCTGAAAGGTCTTTATTTCTCCATCAATTCTGAATGACAGCCTTGCTGGATAAAGGATCCTTGGCTGCATGTTTTTCTCTGAAAGAGCTTTAAAAATGCCCCCCAACCCTTTCTCTCATTCCAGGTCTGTGTAGACAGGTCTGACGTAATTCTGATGCCTTTGCCTTGGTACGTGAGAAATTTCTTTGCCCTGGCCGCTTCAATACTGTATCCTTGGATCTAATATTTGCGAAATGCACTATGACGTGACGTGGTGTAGGTTTTTCGTGGTTGAGCTTGGGAGGGGTCCTCTCTGCCTCTTGGACACGAACGTTTGTTTCCCTTGCTAGATTAGGGAATTTTTCAGCTACAATTTGTTCAAATATCTCTTCTAGACCTCTGTTTTTCTCCACCCCCTCGGGGATGCTGATGATTCTGACATTGGTTCGTTTCATTGAGTCAGTAATCTCCGATAACCTACATTCCTGAGCGTGGATTTTTTTGAGTCCAGATTCTATTTTAGCTTTTTCTTCTAATAACCCATCCTCCAATTCGCTGATACGTCCTTCTGCCTCATTCACCCTAGCCGTCAGAGCCTCTAGTTTTGACTGCATTTGGCTCATAGAATTTTTAATTTCTGCCAGATTTGCTCTCATTTCCACCCTTGGAGATTCTATATTCTCATTAACATTTTTGTTAATACTTTTTTCAAGTCTACACATCATCTTGACCATTGTTACTCTGAATTCCATTTCTGATAATTTGGTTATATCCATATCCAGTAGTTCTATGGCAGAGGCCACAGACTCATTGTCTTTTCTTTGCTGGGGGGGGTTTCTCCTTCTCGTCATTCTGATGAGGAGAGGTTGCGGGGTTGTCCAGAGCACAAACAATTGACTGGGACCCAGGTCATGCGCCCTTGTTTTATAGGGATCTTAGGGATGTGGGCTTCTTGATTTTTT
The DNA here is from genome assembly GCF_024610735.1 of Ursus americanus. NCBI lineage: Eukaryota > Metazoa > Chordata > Mammalia > Carnivora > Ursidae > Ursus > Ursus americanus. Next base: position 24,396,835 of record NC_142133.1, read on the forward strand.
CAGTCTGTCTTCTGGGGGAGGGGCCTGCCGCGCCGATACTCAGGCAACCCTGTTTGGGTAGGGTCTCCGTGTGCCCTGCGAGAGGGGATGGGAATGGGCACACTGTGAGCCGTTGTTTCCAGGCTTTTGTTCTCTGGCATCTTTCCCTGGCAGTTTGCTGTGCCTCTTCTGAGAGTCAGAGCAGCAGTGGCTGAATCTCAGCCTCTGTCACAGAACAGAGGGATCGCGGCCCGTTCTCCACTGATGTTCTGGCCACTTTAACTCTGTTACTGTTGGTGCTGCTCAACCCTGCAACGTCCCAGGATGTGCGCTCCACACCCGGTGTCCCAGCCCTCACTTCCAGGGCTGGCGCGTCTCTGTCCTTTGTGTTTCTAACACCGTCAGCCACCAGCCACCCCGTGCTCCCGGAGCTCCCGGAGCTCCCGGTGTCAGTCTGGATCCAGTGAGCACACCGGAGCTCTGGTTTTCAGTCTGATGGCATGCGTTTCCCGGCTCACGGTCTCAGTCTGCTCTCTCGTGGATGCTGTCCGCGAGTCCGCCCGCTCCCCCGTGCAGGTGGCTACCGCTTCCCGGCGCCGAACGCGGCGGCTCCCTCCCCCTTCCGTTTATCTTCCGATATCTGTGCGTGGTTTCCCGGTTCCCTGCTTCGTACCTCAATACTCAGCGCTGGAGATGTTCATTTGTAGAGATCCAGATGTGTCTTCCTGCGTCTCATGCTGATTCCGTGGATGTTCAGGCTGGTCTGTTACCCATCCAATTTGACTTAGGGGACCGGCTGAAAAAGGGGTCTCCTACTCCTCCGCCATCTTAACTCCCGACCCCACCAAAAATTTATTGAACCTCCAGTGCAAGTCAGGCACTGTTCTAGGTACTGTGAATATGGGGATGGGCAGGTAGGACAGACAAGCTCTTTGCTCTCAGTCACATTCTCATAATAGGATCTCGAAATAAGCAAGGAACACATCAGTTATGAAGACTATTTATTACATTAAAATAACATGGGAGACTGGGTAGGTATAATAGATTCGGTAGTCAGCAGTAGTTTGAAGTGTAAAGTTTTAAAAGCTACCAGCAGATTATAGATGAACTAAGATACTATTCCAGGCAGCACTACTAGCTTATGCAAAGGCTTTAACGTGGAATGTATGGCATTTTGAGGAATAGTTTGGTCAATACCTTTGAATATTTTTTAGTATTAAATGATAAGAGAGGCAAAGCTGATTGAGGATATATGAAAAGAGAAAAGGGGAACCACAAAGAAACTTAGTGGAAGCAATTCTTCAAGGATATTTTGCAAAAGATAACTTCAAGCTCTTCCATCAAAGGTCTGAACAACAAGGACCAAGAACAGATACTGAGGTTACCCAGTCTTACCTAAAGTGAGGATTTTGTTGGTAAGAGAGACCCTGTGATGTGTCCTCTGTCTCAAAAGGCTGTCTCAGCGCTCTTAGTTTGGATGAAGTCCATCTGCCTTGAGAAGCAATGACAATTCCCTTCTTTTGTTGTATCTGTTCTTAGTACTTGGCATGGAATTTAATCAATGTTGGATGCTCAGATTTTATAGACAATGTCAGTGAGTAAGCAAATGTGATAAATCTGCCTCCTTCCCCCAATTTGGAAATTAGACCAGCTGGAGAAATATGTACAATGTCTTGTCCAAATCTGTGCCATTTTTGCCATTTTGAAGCACAGAGAGAGAAAGAAAGTAGGGGAATGGTTTAAGGCAGAATAAGGCATTTGATTCAGAATATCACTTAAAATTGCTTTAGATCTTTATTTTTTAATATTTGGAAATGAACACCCTATGAGGAATGCCAGTAAATTGTAGTAACTAGGTTAATTTAGTCAACTAGGTTGATTTCCTTTAGTGATCTCATAAATATGCTTATTCCAGGAAAATTAAAGATTTTTTTTTGTAATGTAGAATAGAACATGACTTACATTATTCTCTTAAGGAAACATATAGTTAAAAATAGGTCATATTGACTAAATTTGTCTGGCTTTATGTATATAGGGGAGATTTTATTTAAGGCAATTTTTTTTTTTGGTTTAAATGTTTTCCCTGAACATAATCTATCACTCCCCCCCCCCCCCCCAATTCCTGTATGGAGCCTGACTGTTGTTATATTTGGGAAGATTCTTTTTAGAAATGGTCTGAGAGATGCAAGTAGGCTTTTTTAGGTGGGAAAGTAGCTCAGAGAATTTTTTGTATTCAAGGTTTGATAATGACTACTAAAAAAAAAGTTCTTAAATTTAAATAACAATTGACAGCTTAAGAAAGATGGGTTGGATCCCCGTGCCTATCTTCAGAAGCTTAAAGTTAAAGAGATCAAATAATTCTGACTGAAAGCCATATTAAAGAGCCTGGCTAATGTGGGAAATAGATTATAGAGTCTGATCACAGGCTTTATGCAGAAATTGGATTTCATAGATATAATTTAACTTGCACAAAGCGATCTATTCAACAGGGGCAGGACCTGATGGTACTTACAGATTTCATTTGGAAGGGTTTGAAAATACTGGGTATTTCAGTTTATTTTAAGTAACAGATGAATGGGAGCAAGCTAAATATTTGATATTAAGGATTTTTTATTGAAATAAAATTATATTGCATTATTTTAAAAAACTGTTTAAAAAACTTTGGCAAAGCCATAGGGCTTTGAATTAATCCTATTCTTTTCCAGACATATTATTTCTGTTCTGGATTGATGAGGCTGTAAACATTTGTGGATATTTCTGGTTCCTGCTGAGTTTTGATTGAAAAGAGAAGAAAAGACGTTTTGATACTGATTATGTTCTTTCTCTTGGGCCTTCTGACCTTTCCAAAATAGAACTGTCAACTGAATTAAATCTTTTGTCGAATACTTTCTAGTGCAAGGGCCTGTTCTTGAAGAAACATGACAAAATGAGTAAAACAAGGTTCCTGCTCTTATGTTGCTCAATGTAGAGGTAGAGGCATCTTTCCATTGCCTATTGGTGATCAGTATCTGAAATTTCTGTATCACCTTAAATTCAGCATGTCCCAAACTAAATTTAAGTCTCACCTTGTTTAATGTTAGTGGTGGACTACCTTATCTTCCAAGCCTGAAGTACCAAGGTCTTTCTGGAAGTCTGTTTCTTTACCCTTTCATCCAATTAGTCATCATCAAGTTCTTTCAAATTTTTCTTCAATATGTCTTAAAACTGAGTTTTTATTCTCATGTATTAGGACATAATTTCTGAATTACAGCAGTCATCTCCTAAATAATTTCTGTGCATATGTATATAAGTATAAAATTATCAACTGTTGTTTCTTCAAAGTTATGTTCTTGTTGTAACTAAATTATTTAATTGTCCATTTGAAAAATAATGCTGGATTATGGTGAAAATTTAAATAGGAATATGAAAAAATAATTACTCTAATTTATTGAATGGTTAAAGATGTCTCATGCGGTGTTTCCAGGACTTAATGCATATTTTTTCCTTTATTCTCATAATAACTCTATCAGGTGAGTACTATTGGATCTGTGTTACAAAGTTTAACATATAGTATTTAAAGGTTTACTTTCTATGATAAAACATATTTTATTTTTATGGAAATAGTTTTTATTTTTCTTGATTGCTAAGTAAAATATTTGGCTCTTCTCAACAAATTCTAATGGATTGGTTGATTGATTGAAAGTTAACTGAAATGCAAAGTCAGGCAACCTCTGATAATGGGATGCCATTGATAGATCTTTTACCTGATCAGGCTCGTTATTTAGAAAGATACTCTGTCAACATTTTATACAATGCTTTACTGGATGTTCTAACACAAAGAAGGTATTCCCCACGCTTTATTTAATAAATAAGGCGTGAAGACTAGTTGATATGCTGTTATATAGATCTAGAATAATGAGGACTCAGAGTAGAATTGATAGGAGGATAGGTCAGATGTTATAGGTCCATAGAGATAAAGTGACCAGAATTTGGTGGTATAAAGAAGTTTCCAGGAGAACCTGGAACTTTAAGAGCAGCTAGGAGAAGAGTGATGTAATGGTACAGAAGAATGGCAGTTCTCGCAGGGATACTCAGATTGATCGAAGCTTTGGACATTTGAGTCTCATAATACAATAGTTTTATCTATTTTGCTAAATTTTAAGTGATTGTTCTTTCTCTTTTTAAGCAATTAATGCCAGTTTCTTCTAGTTCTCTCATACTCTATATGTAATTTCCAGTCTTCATTTCAGTATCAATATCTGTTAAAGGAAAGTCTCTCACAAAGTTAATTTAGACGTGCATACTTTTTTATGGGCATTTACATTTTAAATCAATGTTTTGATTGTGGAATTATATGAATTTATATAACAAATTACTACAAATTTAGCAGCTTAAAACAACACGTGTTATCTCAGAGGAGTCTGGGCACAGCTTAAGTGGGTCCTCTGCTTGGAGTGTCATAGGCTACAATCAAGGTGTTGTCCAGGTCTGGGTTCTTAGCTGGAGACTCAGCTGGGAAAATATCCACTCCCCCCACTTTTTAAAAAGATTTTATTTATTTATTTGAGAGAGAGAGCAAGAGTGAGCACGATTTAAAAAGATTTTATTTATTTATTTGAGAGAGAGAGCAAGAGTGAGCACGAGAGGGGGAGGGGTAGAGGGAGAGAGGGGGAGAGGTTCTCAAGCAGACTCTGTGCTGAGCATGGAGCCCTATGTGGGGCTCAATCTCATGACCCGCAGATCATGACCTGAGCCGAAACCAAGAGTTGGACACTCAACAAACTGAGCCACCCAGGTGCCCCTCCACTTCCCCTTTTCCATGGTTGTTGGCACCATTCATTTCCTTGTAATTTTAAGTTTCGTGGAAGCTTGTTTTTTTAAAGCCAGCAAGGGAAGAAGTAGGTTAGCAAGATTGAGTCTTATATAATGTAACATAATCACAGGAGTGAAAGCCTATAACTGTTGGTTAGAGTATTCTGAATTTGACTATATATTTACCTTTATGATTATGCTTGATAGTTTTATTTTTTCGTGTTAATAATTAGTATCCTTTCTTTTTGGCTTGAAGAACACCTTCCAGCACTTTGTAAGGGAGGACTAATGGTGATGAACTTGGTCAGCATTTGTTTTGGAAAAAGTGTCTCTCTTTCATTCCTGGAAGACCAACTTTCCTGGGTAAACTTCTCTTTGGCAGTTTTTTTCTGTTAGCAGTTTGAATACATCCTCTTACTCTCTCCTGGTCTTCTAGGCTTTTGCTAAGAAATCTACTGATAACCTTATGGGGATTCCCTTATATACGAAAACTTTTTTCTCTGTTTTTAAAATTCTTTCTTTGTCTTTGATTTTAGACAGTTTTACTATAATGTGTTTGGAGAAGATTGTTTTGAGTTGAAATTTGGAGGAGATCTATTAGCTTCCTGAAATCAAAAGTCTAAATCTCTCCCAGAATTTCAGAATTCCCACTCATTGTTTCTTTAAATAAGCTTTCTGCTCCTTTCTCCCTCTCTTCTCATACCATGACTCCAGCAATGTGTAGATCATTTCTTTTAGTGGTATTCTATAATTCTTACTTCTTCTTAATTTTTACTTTTTGCTCCATGGACTGGATGATTTCCAATGACCTGTCTTCTACTTAATTAATTCTTCTGCTTGATTGAGTGTTCTTTTGAAGCTGTCTGTTGAATTCTTCAGTTCAATGTATTTTCAACTCTAGGATTTTTCTTTCTTTCTTTTTTTTTTTTTTTTTGGCTTCTATTTCTTTGTTGAGCTTCTCTTTTGTTCATGTATTGTTTTCCTAATTTCATTTAGTTGTCCTATTGGTGTTTTCTTGTTGTTCATTGAATTTCTTTAAGAGGATTACTCTGAATTATTTTCAGACTCTTCATAGATTTCTATTTCCTTAGGGTCACTCATTAGAGTTTTATTAGTTTCTTTTGGTGGAGTTATGTTTCCTTGATTTTTCATGATCTTATAAATCTTGCGTTTGTGCCTCTATATTTGAGGAGGTAGGTACCTCTTACAGTCTTTACTGATTGACTTTGGTAGGCAAAGCCCTTCACAAATCAACCTGTCCAGAAATTCTGGGTAGGCCATCTGGTTGTGTCTGCAGGTGGACTTGTTGCTGATGTCCTTGGGTGGGCAGGTCTGGTGCCTAAGTCAGAAAGCAGGCAGTCCTTTTGTTTGTGTACAAAGGAATAAGCCTAGTGCCTGGATCCATGTGGGTGGGCCTGGCACTTGAGTCTGTTGTAGTAGGCCTGGGACCTAGATCTGTGTGGATCATGGTTTACAGGGCCAGCCAGGCCCTGGGCATGACTGGGGTGGCTTGGCATCTGGATCTGCAGAGACTGGTCCAGTAGTAGGATGGGCTGGGAGCCTGGGGTCATGGGGCTGGCCTGGCCCTGGAATGAGCTTAGAGCTTAGGGCCATGGGAGTTGGCCTGTAACCTGGCTTAGGGGGCTGGCTTAGCGGTTGAGTCTATAGAGACTAGACTATCACTGGGGTGGGCTGGGAGCCTGGGTCCACAGGGGCTGGTCTGGAGTCTAGGTCCACGAGGGCTGGGCTGGTAGTTGGGTGGGCTGGAGGTTTGGGTGTATGGTAGTCAGCCTGGTGCTGGGCTCACCTGGGGGCCTAGGCTTATGGGAACCTGAGGCTACAGGAGCTTCTTAGCACCATGGGAGCTCCCTGGGGCTGCTGGAGCTGGCAGGTGCCAGGGTGAGCCGGGGGCCTGGATTTATAGGAGCCTGACAAAACAAGAGAAACAAGCAAGCAAACAAACAAATACGACAGAATACCTAAATGCTTGATGGCATAAATCTAACATTATTTGTTCATGTTTCACTTGCTCAGACTGATCAGTGCATCCCACTGTTCTGGCAAACATAGATTTAGGAATAGCTTTCCCAAGCTATTATGAGGGTTCAATCTAGGAACAGATGTATAGTTTCTAAAGGCAATAGGACCCACAGTAGTATCTATCATCTCGAAGTCTGTTGGTGCTTCTTCCAATCTCTAGTTTATTCACAGATATGTTTTTACTATAGCAACTTAGTCCATAGAGCAAAAGAAGCTAAAAAGTCCCTCAGGAAGATAACTATCTTCTCATTAGGTGTTTAATTTAAAACACAGATTTATATTCTCTTTCCTTTGCATTTGATTGCTGAGTAATTGAGTTGCATGGGGGTATGTTGTGATTGAGAAGTGTGTGAGAACAGTAGCAAATACGTTGTCTGGCATTTTGTTTTTAGCATTTGATTTATGCCTTCTGTCCTCATAAAGATTTTTGTAGTGGTGAATTCAAAATTTCTAGTTGTGCTTTGATTTATTAGGATAGTAACACAAGCAAAACCAAGTTGTAAGGATTTTGTAGAAATGATTACTTCTTTGGTTTGGTTAGGATTTTCTTTTGCTTATTTGTTTGGAAGAAAAGATTTGTGAATCTTTAATTATCAACTTAAAATGTTATATACTAACCCATTGGCTAGGCATGCAACTCTCACCCCTTATATCAAGTTTAAACACAGTTTTTAGACCCAAAATATTTTAATTTGATCTTGGTATAGTCAAAGAATATGGACTTGTATAGAGAGCAGCCCTGGAAGAATTCTTTTTATTTAGAATCATCACACCAACAAATGAATTACTTGATGGCTGAACTTACATGTTTGCTAACACATGGTTTTCTAAACAGTCAACTTCTCTGTGCGTGGATGGATAGATAGATAGGATAAGAATTTTATTTAATAGTAAACATAGTTGTTTGGACAATATTTTCAATCCTTCCTTACTAAGAAATTGTGATACTCTTAGCTGCATCAGGTCCAGAGAAATGTTTCTGTCATGATTCTGTTTGTTTCACTTTTTGATAGCCTGATGTGGTATCATCTCAAATAAGTTTTTTGAGTTTCATCCTGATAGAGGTTAGGTTGATAAACTGTTGCAGATTGCATTCAGTCTCTTTCTGAAGTTTCTCAACTATATTCCGTGGTTCTATCTACTATTTTGTCTAATTTTCTTATTTACAGGTGTGAGAAATCTAGAAGTTAAAGAGTTTGCTCTGCTCCAGTATATGTTTGGCAGAAGGCTATGGCTGCCCTAGAAAGTAATCATTTCTCTGTGCCATTTAGACAGACATTTCAGGCTACAGATCTTGCTGTATGGTTGTTTTGGGAAAAGGAATGACCTCTAGGTTGAGTGTTCTGAGAATAGTAGGCTGCGATATTCATGAAACATTCAGTTTCCTTCCAGGTTTAGTATTAAATTACCAGGGTTCTGCTGTTTACCTGGTTCATTTCAATGTGTGTGTGAGATGGCATCTATAGAGATTTGTAAGCTTTTCATACCAAAGAGCCAAAAGTATCTGTATTAAATAAGTGCTATGAAATGAGGCAGTGTGAAAATAAGATCTGAGATTTTGAATATCTGTACCAGAATTCATTCCTTCTTCACACTCAGTTCTTGACCCTATGCCTAGATCTTCATTCTTCTTCTGTACATGGTACCTTTGCTTTTACTCCAGCTATTCTCCCTTCAACCTCTTAACGATAATCAGGTAACATGTAGCTTTTGGCCCTAGACTTGAAATTTAATAATTTTATAACTTTTATCTCTTATATCTTATTTAGTAGTTTCATCTTAGGAGATAGCATTGAAGAGAATTCCTTATAAAGGCTATGTGCTAAGGGGTATATGTTCCTAGGGGTGTCTTGGAATTATTGACTTTTCAAGTCAAAATGTGTTATTTTAATTTAAGCAATATATTTTGGAAGAGAGAGGCCATATTGGCCATATAGTGAGTCAGATGTGCATAATGACAATTAACAATCCTTGATCTATGGAATTCCACTAAATGTATAGTAGACCAGGAAAGTAGTTCAATGCCTTAATTTCCCTCTTTTTTAATTGTTGCTTGGCCTCATAGGCCGTAAAACCCCTGCAATAGGAAATTTCAACTCTAATAATAAAGAGAAATAGAATAATAATGAGATACAAATAAAAATCTTGGCTATTTTAGCTAGGATACCATACATGTTCTTCCAAATATTCATACTTTGCAAGAATTATACTCTATATAGAACTTACACTGGATGCTTTTAGTGATATAGAATGCATCCTGAGGTTAAATGTGAAACTGTGGAAATAGCACAGCAAAATTAGTTATTAACATTAATTGAGCTCTTGCTCTGTGAGGCACACAGTACAAAAGAAGCAGAAAGTCAAATGTGGGCTTCCTTGCAAACTAATTATCTACTGGGGTGATAAAACTCATAAAAAGGGGCACCGAGTCCTGAATTTTCATGCCTCCACACTAAAAGGGCTAATGTTAGTAAGCTCTATATTTGTGTAACACTTTGAAATGTATAATCTATTCTCACATATGTTATCCGCTTATCTCTGAAGATCTCTTAGGATACTGTGAAAACTAAAGGGTGTGGTGAAAGAGCATGAATTTTGGTTTTAGATAGGGCTGGTTCTAAATTCTGGTCTGCCTCTTCTGCTGAAGATTTAAGCATCTCTGTGCCTTAGTTACCTCATTTATGCAGCAAGGCTAATGACGTGTCTTTTGGTGTTGCTTTGAGAGTTAAAGTAAATGATATATGATGCTCCTTGTAGGATGGTGACCATATAGTAAGTGCCAATAATTATGTTCCTCTCTTATCCTGATTTTGCAGGTGAGAAAACTAAAGCCCTTGGTTAGGAATAAGTCCTAGGTCTCTGAAACAAGATTAAGACTCTGTTTAATATACCACGCTGCTGGGGTTATCATGTGCTCTTAGTAGTCTCAGAGCTCACCATAAAGGACATCTAAATTCCATGCTTACGCTAAAGATTTATTAATTCTTATTGTCTCTTCTCTAGAGATTTTGTATCAATGCACTCTGTTAGGTTTGATAAAGGTTACTTTTTTGATAGAAGAAAAAAATATGTGTCTGTTCTCCCCATCCACAATCAGCTTTTTTGGCACTTGATAAAATGTTCAGTCCTTTCAGAAATGCTATGAGCCCCATAAATTTCATTGTATCTTCCATATCTTATACATAATTCATACGTTGTATTGTCCTTTCTATATTGTGTGTCAAAGAGGGTTGGTAGGGGGTGATAGACACTAGATAAAAATATAAAATCAATGGGAAGATGGTAGGACCTTACAAGGATCAGAGAGAGAAAACAGTAACATGAAAAACATACGGGCATATGTATTGGCCAGGGCCATGGATGTGCCCCAAGTATTCCGAAGAATACATCAGCCTAGTGGAAGACCTGGAGCTAGCAATGCATAGAGGAAGTGTAGGCATATTCCCTAACTTGATTTTTTTTTTTTTTTTACTATTTCTTAGGAAGACCCAAGGCATTATAGACATAGAAGCATATTTATTACCCTCATAGGAATTTTTAAAAATCTAATAATTAGCCTTATATAACTTTATTACCCTTTCCAAATATGTTTTGCATCAATATATTGACTCTTGGGTATGTTTGGTACAGATACATTGAGTAACATTGAGATGAGATAATTATAAGGTTTCTCAGTTTCAAGAAGATGGTGTCTATCTCTAAAGTTATAGAAAAATGATCACTTCTGTTCATGGCTAATTAGTGTATGTGGAAACTAGAATGAAAAAAAATTCTGGAAATGAATTTGTCTTCTTACATAGGGTCAGTTTGGAAGGATACTTTCCATCTCCAAATATTTTCTTTAGACGATGTATAAGACTTTTCTCAAATACAATACAGCAATATCTAATTTTCCTTTGGATTTTAAGTGAATACAAGTCAGGGAGTTATTGAAAAATAAACAGATTTTTCTCCTTAGAGTAAATATGACGTCCATTGTTTTTGCTTGTCTCCATTCATGGGCTAGGAAGTTTGTAGTTCTAGCTTACCAAACTTATTTTAAGGAATAGCTAGTCCCAGAGTCTCTCCGGATATGTGTATCATGTATTCATTTGTATGTTTCTCCTGCTGACCAGTGTGCTAAAAGAAGCTATAGTTTTTTAAAGCTCAAATGCTCACCTGGGAATATTTGAGATTCTGAAGGCTTAATTGCAATACAATAGTCTGTCAAACTGTAAAGATGGAAAAGCAGAGATATTTTTTAAATATCAGCTGAGTGTATGAAAATACACTTCTCTGAAATTATAGCAGTCATGTCTAAACATCATGGGATATTGGAGCTAGAATAACCTAGAAATCATTTATTCAACTCATAGTATTAGAGATGATAAAAGTGAGACTCAAAATGTGAAGGTGAAGGTCCAAGGTAATATAGGTAGTTCTTGGTCAAGCGAGTCATAACCACATCATTGCTATTTCTTTTTCACCATATCATGCATAATGCACACCTCTATTTGAAAAGGTATTTGGCCGAGAAGAATTTTCTTAGAAATCTAATTACATGAGGATTACAAGGCTGAGAAATAGTGATAGCTCAATGTCAACTCTTCGATCTAATGCAGATTCACAGTGAATGTAATTAATACACCATTATGGAATCATCAGATACCAATATTAGGTCCTTTCATCTTAATTACTTATAGAAAAGATATTTTATTTTCCTTTTCATATACAGAGGTGACCCAACAAACCTTATTTTTTGTACCTCTTTTAAAAATTCTAGACAGAGATTTAGTTTTCTCACTGACATCATTCCGTGGAGAACTTGTTTTAATCAATGAGAAATTAAAGTGGCTTTATTCCATCCTCCTTGATGTTCCCTGCCTGGACTTCCCCAAATGCCAGAATAGGATTTGAAAAAAGCCTATATAATTAAACAGTTTAGTTGTCATTGCTTCATAATGTATGCTAACAACAAAAACGAGTTGGTGGCTGTGTCATTTCAAGGATATTTAGTACAATTCTAGCAAACTGAAGAAACTTAGATGCAAATAAAAATCACGATCTCTTCACTCTGCATTTCAACACCTACAACCTTGTAAATCATTGGTTGGAATATTCACCTTATGCATTTTTATTGTAATTGTTAGGGCATGAAAATAAAGGAATTAGATATGGGGCTATAAAGAAAAGATTGTAGAATGGAAATATAAATTAATGTGAAAGACTTGCTTTAGAATTCATCTCTTTAATATTCATATTCAAGTTCTTAATTGGAGTGAGTTCAAAATATGCATATTATTTCTTCTATTTGGCAATTTAATTTCATGATTGCGATATGACTCTGCCTCATTGAGTCTTTGTTTTCCCAGCTATAAAACGGAGATCATGATAGTTCTGACATAACTGGCGTTTTGCACAAAATGACAAAAAAAACCACAAAACCCTATGTACCTGAAAACATTTTCATGTTTTCAAAATACATTGGTATATATTTATGATTGCGTTGTATTAAGAGTGCAATTTGATGAGATGCTGTCTAGTTTCATTTCTAACTCAAATTCTGCAGCACCCACATCTTATTACCTAACACATCACTACTTCTATAAAGAGCCAGTTCATTTGTCTCAGGCCAATGGAAATGCTTTTCTCTTCTCTTCTGCTCCCTGTAGCATGTTAATTACAACACTGATTATTATTCATCTTTGCATGTCCCTAGCTTGGTACCTGACACTCATTCAATGAGTAATCTTCTTGCTTTCAAACCATAGAAGCCTAGACTAATCTATAGCTATCACTGTATAGCATATTGTGAAGAGCCAATAAATTGGCTGATCAAGTTATTTAAGACCCTACTCCTAAGAAAATGTTGGGAAGATCAAACTCTTAGTCACCTTTGCATGTACCAATTTTGACTATCTTACTAAAAAAAAAAGAGTAGAAGCAGGAAACATCACTAAGCAGGCAAGGGATGGGTTGATTGTTACAAAACGTTCCTCCCTCCACTCTTGAAAGTGTAACTCAGCAGCAGCTCTCAGTTCTTACTGTGTGTTGACAAGGCATTGAAATGACTCTGTCGTTGAATTTATGAAGGTGACTTTCACTTTCATCTGCCTACACCTCATCACCTACTTCCACTAAATACAATGATAGTAGTTATCATCTATCTGCTTTCTTATAAGGACCTTTGAGATTATCTTTGCAAAGAGACATTTTCTCTTCCTAAATTTCAGTGCTCATCTTAAAGTTTTCTTTTCCTAAATTTCAGTGCTCATCTTAAAAGTTAATATTTTCTTCTTGGTGTTCTTGGGGACAGTATCATAAACTGGCAGAAAAGTTTTCAGGAGTATGTTATCAAGCACCCATGCTCTTTTGCTAACAGAAGAGGAAAACTTCTGAATTTCTTGAAGTTTGGTATTATGCTCAATAAAGTGCAAATATCTAAAATGTTTTCTCTAGAAAACATATAAAAGATAAAGTCATTCAAAACAGCACTTCACAGGGGTCATTTGTTGGCAATAGCATTCTCCTCTCAGAGCTCTGATGCTCCTTTACTCTATTATTGATATAGAGGTTCTTGCTCTTAGCCTAATCATTTTCCTCTTGGGGTTTTTGGAATAGAATGCAAGGTTACTCATGTGCTTTGCTATCCTGACTTAAGACAGATGAGAGAGGAAACACCAGCAACTTTACTGTCACCATTCTTGTTATCTCAATTGTGGTGTAGGTACTTACGGTTTAGATGGTTTCATTGCCTCCCAGCTTTGTAACATCATATGTTACATCTGATTTCGTCCTCCAACTTTTCCTTTTGATAACAAGTCTTTTTTTTTTTTTTTGGCATTTCTTTTTTTTTTTAATTATGTTCAGTTAACCAGCATATAGTACATCACTAGTTTTTGATATAGTGTTCAGCGATTCATTAGCTTCATATAGCACCCAGTGCTCATTACAACACATGCCCTTCTTAATACCCATCGCCCAGTTACTCCATCCCCCCACCGAACAATGTCTAAACATGCTGTTTTACTACTTAACACCCATCACTGATACCCACTGCCTACATATAAAATTCAAACATCAGCCTGGCATCCAACACCGTCTACAATATGGCCCTAACCTGCTTCTCAGCCTTAACTCAATTGTTCCCAAGACGAACTGGTTATCTCCAAAAACTGGTATTCTACTCAGTGTGTATTTAACCTATTATTTAAGTTGTTATTTCCCCCAATTTTTCAGCCTTTGCTTTTCCTGTTACCATAATTGTAGGCCATGTTCAAATCCCATCTTTTCCAACCATCCTAGGGGGAACTGACACCTATATTTTTGAAGGTTCAGTACTACCCTTAGGTATAACTACTATTGTTAGTATTGCTGCCATTTTTATATGTTTCCTATGTCTCTCACTGTACTAAAAGCTGCATAGGGCAGAGTTTACAGATCAACAGCCATTATCATCCTTACAAGATAATATTCCTAGTCAGTGTTCAAATATGTATTTACTTGAATATACCTAATACTATTTACCATACCTTTATGGTTAGTGTTGCAGGTGCTGCATCAGAAATTGTAAATACATATTTTTTATTAATTTAATAAATCTTCACAATGATACTGTAAGATAACTAGCTTTATTATTTTTTTAAAAGGGGGAAACAAACTAGGATTAAAGAATAAAATGAAGTGACTTGCCAAGGTCATAAAGTCAAAGTGTCTTGGACAGAGTTTTGAACACATATTTTGTTTAGAAATTTCGTCTCACTAAAGCTTAAGATTAAAGTCCACTTAAGATTTTAGTACAAAAAACAAAAACAAAAGCACAGTCATTTGTGCAAAGCTTGTCAAGATGGTTTATGAGACCCCAACCTCCCAACATTCCTCAGGGAACTTGAGTATGAGAAATATCCAGAAATTGAAACATTTTAGGGATAGCTTCTTGTTACAGATTGAATGCATATGCTATAAATACTGCTAAATTTGAATTATGCTTCACACAATGAGAGAAATAGATTCTTTGCTTATTATTATGCTTGAAGTTGGGATATTTTGGATCAGATATAGACCAATTTGTAAAGGAGGAAAAGGTTGTGTTCAATATGCTTTTTTGTAGAAGCAGGTCAAATTTACTGGGGTCTAGCCTGACCTATGTGAGCCCCTCCAAAATTTTTTTAGTCTGCTCATATATTCCACTGGGAGCCCTTGTTCAGATCTGATTTCTGGACTAATGTCAATCAATCTGGCCCTCTGAGGTTTAGAATTATGTCACCTGTCTTAGATCTGGTAGCTGGGTTGTGATTGCTAACTTTGATTTTGTTCTCATGTCCCTTTTGCTGTCAGGATGCATCTTGCTACACCTGGAACTGATTTCCCTAGGGAACAAGTTTAGATATGGACATGGGAAATGAAAACTAAAGCACAATGAGATTTGCCAAGGGTGTAAACAGCCAGGTTGTTTTAGAGCAAAGCTGCTGCCCAAAAGGGTTTACTAAAGGAATAGGATGAACAATAGTTCTAGGGTGTGGAAGTCAGAGTGGATGATCTAAAGCAAAGGGGTAAATACATGAGAAGATCTGGGTTAGAGAAGTCCAGGACTAGGGAACTAAGATGAGAGGCAGGGAGGGTCAAGGCAAGAATCTTTGGGGGGCCAGGATATGTTCTGAGATGAATGATAATGCCACTGGTGAAGCTTGCTGTTTTAAGAGCTTATGTTACTCTTCATATAGCCTTTGCTTTTCTCTCTTAAAGTAGTCATCTTTACAAGTTGTCTCTGTTACCTTATTTACTTATTCAAAATATGTCCATATGATGACTTCCATCAGTTATTCATCCATTTAGCAGAGGGGATACAGTACCATTCATAAGGGAGTTTTCAGTCAAGGGGGTAAGAGACAGGAATCAAATAATCATACATAATAGAATTCAAGCAGTTGAATATAATTTTGAAAACATGTATGAAGGTAAAGAACATAGAAGACCTCCATGAGTAAGAATCATGGAAGGTGAGACTAAAGGTGAGATATTAACCACCTATAAGATGGAGTATGTGCCTCAGGCAAAGGAAACAGGAAAGCCATGGCATATTTGAGGAGCAAAGAGAAGTCTGGTGTCTCTGGGGCATAGCAAGGGATAAGCCAGTGGCATTTGAAAAGATTGGAAAGGTGAACAGGGACCAATAACTACATAAGGAAAACAATTAAAATGATAGCAACTAACACGTATAGGGTACTTAATGTGTGCCAAGTACTCTTCTAAGTTATCATGATATAGCTGTATCTATATTATATAATAGGTATGTCTCTCTCTCTCTCTATATATATATGAATATCCCCATATATGAACCTATCTATATCTATATGAATATAGATATATATATGCATTTAATTAAAGAAATCCATAAGGCAGATATTACTACTACTATCCTAGTTTTCAGATGAAACACCTAAGGCTCAGGTAACTTAACAACTCCTCCATTCATCCAGCTAGAAAAGAGTAAAGCCAAAATTTAGATCTGGGCCATTTAGCTATGTCCGTAACTGTTAGTCATGAATGCCTTTATGAAGTACCTGTAGACTATATTAGTGTTTAAACATAATACTAAAAGCAGTGAGGTGTTAATAGCAAAGTGGGATAATCATGGTTCATGATAAAAAATAATTTGGGCTAGTGGGTACAAAATGGATTGGAGACTGACACTAACTAGCAGGCTGTTGGAGTAGGTAAAATACTATGCTATCTAACACACTCTTAAATGTCCTTATCACCTGATTGGATGGGAGCTTTGAGATCAGCTGATTATCCATCTCAGCTGTTCATCCAAGAGGATGCTGAGGTCTAGAGTTATTTTCTCTGAGTCACAATTTTATGCTGCTGTTCTTCTCACATAACTGTAAGCAGTTGGCAGGATTGGCAAATTATTCAATATTCCAGTATTGCGTATTGCAGGCAGAGTAGTTGCCAGTAAGATTCAGGTCAATTTTATCAAGCATTCTTTCCTGAAATCAGCAGACACTTACATAACTCAGACTAATTTTGACTGAATTTTAACTCTGTGGCATAGACAGGGGCTCAAGAAAGTGTAAACTCTCAAGAGGTAATAATAGTTTTATTTTAACATTTACTGAACACTTTCTATATGTGCTAGGAATATAGTGTGAAAAAAATCTAGATCATTTCATTTATTTGTTCATTTATTTAATCTATATACCTGCATCAAGAATATTCTATGTATCAGGCTTTATACCCCAGGTACAGGGTATATAGTGGTGAACAAAACAGAATAAGAGTTCTTCTCGTCATTGAGTTTAAAATATAATGGAGACATATATTGGTGATGGGAATATAAAATGGCGTAGGTGCTATGGAAAACAGTTTAGTAGTTTCTCAAAAAGTAAAACAGAGTTACCGTATGACCCGATAAATTCCACACTTTCATTTCTTAAGAGAAATGAAAACATTTGTTGATGCAAAAACATGTAAACAGATATTCATAGCAGCATTTATAATAGCCAAAAAGTGGAAACAACCCAAATGTCCATCAACTGATGAATGAATAAACATAATATGATCTATGGAGACTTCCAGGGAAGATGGCAGAATAGGAGGACCTTAAGCTCACCTCCTCCCACTGCTGTAAGTAGAGTACATTCACATCAGTGTGAATAAATGCCCCGAAGACTGGCAGAACAGACTCTTCACAGCTAAATGTAGAGAAGAAGCCGCATCAAAAAGGGTAGGAAGAGCAGAGACTTGGTCTGGAGCCAAACTGCTATCCTCAGGAGAGGGATGCAGCAGGCATGTAGAGGGGAGAGGACCAGACCCCACCCCAGGTATGGGGCATCCACATGTGGAAGATGAAGCCCCATAATATTTGGCTTTGAAAACCAGAAAGGCCTAACAATCACTGGGGCTTAACACCTGGAACTTTAAAAATCAGCAGGCAGCTCTTCAGAAGGCTGGAAGGCAATAAGAAACTGAGTCCCTGCCCTTAAAGAGACAGCATAACAAACGTCCTGCTGAGATACAGCATAGATGCAGCAGTTTGAAAAACACATGGGGTATACTGGAAGGAGATTTATTTATTAATCTCAGAACATGTGCTAGAGGGGCAGGAATTTTGGGGAGATGGCTTCAAGAACAAAAGAGCTGAAGGGTGCCATTTCCTTTCCCCACTGATCAGGCTAACCACACAGACCCTGGAGGAACCAGCACAGTATGAAAACTCTCCACCTAGCTTGTTTACAGTGTGCTGCCCCCCCCCCCCCCCATTCTCCTGTGAGCCCATCCCCTCCAACCCTTCCTCCACAGGAATTTTTCAAAGCAGCACCACAAGCCTGGCAAAGTACAAGCAGCCCCAACAAATGACTTCACCACTCCAAAGTGATTCCTTCCCTAGAGAGAGGGAAAGATAACCATACAGACCAGTCTGACTGCTGCCCGAGCAATAGGCTGGGGGCAGACTGGTCTGACAGCAGGCTCCACCCACCAACTAAAACTTCTTAGGGAACAACACAGGGAGAATACCCTGCAGTTCAGTGCAACCACAGCTCCAGCAAACACCCAGTCTGACCCAACTCAAGCCCAAGGTGGCCCCATACTGGCCCACTAACAACACAGGGACCAAACCCTTTCACAACAAGCAAAGAGATACATTGCAGACAACTAAGCTGAAGGCAAAAATGGCTCAGCCACACACAAGAGATACCCCTGAAGCTCCAGGTTCTGGTGAACAGGGACCATTACACTGATGCACACTGATACTCCCACACTGATACTGCCGATTTTCCTGGGTCTCCAGCTTCGAGAAGGAAGACTGTGGGACTTCATAAGGCCACTATTTTCAAGAGCGGGAGACATAGTTGACTTTCCTAACACATAGAAATAGACACAGACAAAATGAGGAGACAGGAATATATCCCAAATGCGAGAAGAGGACAAAATCACAGCAAGAGAGCTAAATGAAATGGAGGTAAATACTATGCATGATAGAGAATTGAAAGTAATGATCATAACTATATTCACTGGACTTGAGAAAAGAGTGGAGGACCTCACAGAGACACTCAACAGAGAGATAGAAAGCATAAAAAAGAATCAGAGAAGAAGTCAATACTTGAAATTAAAAATACACTAAAGGGAATAGAGAGTAGACTAGAAGAAGCAGAAGAAAGGATCGGTGAGCTGGAGGGCAGAGTAATGGAAAGTAATCCAGCCGAATGGAACAGAGAAAAAAATACAAAATAAAAATAAACTTAGGGAACTCAGTGACATCATCAAGCATAATAATATTTGCATTAGAGGGATCTCAGAAAAAGAAGAGAGAGAGAAGGGGGCAGAAAATTTATTTGAAGAAATAATTAGTTGAAAACTGAAAATCGGGGGGATTTTTTCTTTTTTCCTGAGTTATCTAATCTGTCATTAGTCCCATTTAGTGTATTATACATTTCATACATTCTATTTCTTATCTTTACAAATTTCATTTGAATCTTTTTTATGTTTCATATCTTTACTTTTTAAATATATTTACAATAATTCTTTTGGTGCCTTTGTCTCCTAATTCTAATATTAGTGTCAGTGTCAGATTGTTTTCCATTGATTTTTCTCATTACTGGTCATATTTGCTGCTTCATTTCGTGCTGGTAACTTTTTGTTGTATGATAACTTTATGGAATTTATCTTGTTAATTGCTGGATATATTTGTATTCCCGTAAATATTCTTGTGTTTTTATCTGAGATGCAGTAAAGTTATTTGGAAAGTATTTGATTATTTGTGGTCTTACATTTTAGTTCTGTTAAGCAGGCCGTATTAGCCAGGGTTCTCCAGAGAAAGAGAATCAATACTATATATATAGAGAGAGAGATAGAGAGAGAGAAGAGAGAGAGAGGTTTATTAGAAGGAATTGGCTCATGCTATCATAGAAACTGAAAAGTCCCACAGTCTTCCTTCTGGAAGCTGGAGACCCAGGAAAATCGGCAGTATCATTCAGTGGGAGTCTGGAGGCCTGAGAACCAGGAGTACCATGGACAGAAGATCGATGTCATAGCTCAAGCAATCAGGCAGGAGAGGCCAAATTCCCCTTCCTCTTCCTTTTTGTTCTATTTAGGCCCTCAGTGGATTGGATGATAATCTCGCCCATAGTGGGAAGGGCAGATCGCTTTAATGGGTCACTGATTTAAATTCTAATTTCATCCAGAAATACCCTCACAGACACACCCCAAAACAATGTTTACCCTAACATCTGGGCACCCTGTCATCCAGTCAAGTTCACACATAAAATTAACTAATACACAGGCCCATAGCCCTGCTTGATTTAGGGCAAATTAGTCACCAGTAACAAGGCAAAACCCTTACAGGTACCAAATACCTTTTGAATTATGAGTTTTTTTCAGTCTGGCTTGGGGAAACAGACATTAGGCCTGCCTTAGCACAAGGTCATTTTTTTACCTGTGTCCCCTTAGGTACATTATTCACACATGTGCTAATCAGTACCCAGCTGAATACTCAACAGGAACCCCCTGGCTATATACAAAGTTACCCTTTGTCAAGATCTCTCCTCTCTAACACTCTGTGCTGTGAAATCTAGCCTTGGATGTCCTCAAATTCTCAACTTTACCTACTTAGGGAGTTTGCCAAGGTGCACATGGGTCCCTCCTGTGTCCCAGCCAGGATATTTTCTTAAGCAGTAAGCTGGGCAACCAAAGGGATCACTTCATCATTTCCTGTCTCTTAGGGAATACTGCCGTTCTCACCTAAAGTCATGTCTCTGGACAACTACCGTTTGTTATATTTTGCCCCCCTACCCCCACCTTTTAATGGTTGTTTCAGGCAGGAAGATTGTTACTCCATTTTGGAAGACAATGGAAATCTTTCAACTCTCTTTTAACTAGAAGTAATGATAAAAAGAAAAATTCTAATATATTTACCCATGTAGTAACCATTTTTTGGTGCTCTTCTGTTGTTTGAATGTAGGTTTCTATATGTTAACGTATTCTTTCTGCCTGAAGAACTGTCTTTAAAATTTCCCAAAGTGAATGTCTGCTAAGAATAATTCTTTCAGTTTTTGTACATCTTTAAAAATTTATTTTGGCTCTGATCTTTATATTGAGATATAACTCACATACCATAAAATTTCTCTCTTAAGGTATAAAACTGAATGGTTCTTAGTATATCCACAAAGTTCTTGTACAGTCATCACCACTGTCTAATTCCAGAATATTTTCATTGCCTCCAAAGACTCTCATATTCATTGGTAGTTATTCCTCATTCTTTACTCCCAGCCCTGATAACTACTAACTCACTTTGTATCACCAGGGCTTTTGTCTATTTTGGACATTTCATACAAATAGAATCATACCATATTTAGCATTTTCTGTTTGATTTCTTTCACTCAGCATAATAGTTGTAGGTTTCACCCATCCTGGAGCATTTATCATTAACTTTTATTTACAAATATTATTCTACTGTATGGATATACCACATATTGTTTATCCAGTCATCAGTTAATGGGAATTTGAGCAATTTCCACTTTTTGGCTATTATGAATAATGCTGTTATGGACATTCCTGTAAAAGTATTTGTGTGGACATATGTTTTCAGTTCTTTTGGAACCAGGAATGGAATTGGTCAGTCATATGGTAACTCTAAATATTACATTTTGGAGAACTGCTTAACTATCATTCAGAGCAGTTGTATCATTTTATATTCCCATCAGCAATGTATAAATGTCCAATTTCTCTACATCCTCACCAACATGTATTATTTTCTATCTTCTTTATTGTAGCTATCCTAATAGGTGTGAAGTAGTATCTCATTGTAGTTTTTAATTTGCATTTCCCTAATGAAAAATGATATTTAGCATTATTTTGTGTGTTTAATAGACATTTGTGTATCTAACTTGGAGAAATAGCTCCTCAAATCCTTTTCCCATTTTTAAGTTGGGGTATTTTCATTTTTATTGCTGTATTTTAAGAGTCTGTTAAATATTTTTGAGACTAGTCCCTTATAGTATGTTCTAAGTATTTTCTCCCATTCTATGGAGAGAATCTTTCTCTCTCTCTTTTTTTTTTTTTTTGAGAGAGAGAGCATGCACATGTGCGCGCATGTGAAGTTGGGGGGAGAAAAGGGAGGGGCAGAGCAAGAGAGAATCCTAAGCAGCTCCACACCCAGCACAGAGCTCAAGGCAGGGCTTACTCAATTTCATGATCCTGAGATCGATCGTAATCTGAGCTGAAATCAAGACTCAGATGCTTAACCAACTGAGCCATCCAGGCACCCCCATCTTTTTACTTTTTGATGGTATCCTTTGAAGCACAAAAATTTTTAATATATATTTCTTGTAAGTCAGGTCTTCTAACATCACATTCTCCCAGTTGTTGTTTATCTGGAAATGTGTTAATTTCTCCTTCATATTTGAAGGACGGTTTGCTGCCTATAGCATCTTTGATCGACAGTCTTTTTCTTTCAGAACTTTGAACATGCCATCAACTGCCATGGTCTTCTGATGAGAAATTATCTGTTAATCTTACTGAAAATCTCTTAGACATGTTGGTCACTCCTCTCTTGCTGCTTTCGAGATTTTTTTGCCTTTCAAAGTTCTATTTTGATATCTCTAGTGTAAATTTATTTGAATTTTTCCAGCATAGAGTTTGTTAAACTTCTTAAATGTGTATATTAGCATTTTTAATGAAGTTGAAAATTTTGTAGGCATTATTTCTTCAGATATTCTTTCTACCTATGTATTCCCTTTTCTTCTCATAAACGTACTCTCCATTATCTATGTGCTGGTACATTTAATGATGTCCTGCATGTCATTGTTTATTTTCTTCATTCTTTGTTCTTTTTTTTTTCTCAGATTGGATAATCTCATTGGCCTGATGCAAAGGTTTTCTGATTGTTTTTTTCTGCTGGCTCAAATGTTGAGTCCTTCTAGTAAATTTTTCATTTCAGTTATCATACCTTTATAATCCAAAATTTTTATTTGGTTATTTTTTATAAATTTTATCTCTTAATAGTCTCTACTTGGTAAAACATCATTCTCATACTTTAATTTTTAGATATGGCTTCCTTTACTTCCTCAATCACATTTAGAATAGCTAATTTAAAAGATTTCTATAATAATTTTAACTTCTGGGCTTCCTCAAGGACAGTTTCCATTGACTACAATTTTTTCCTGTTAATAGTGTATAATTCCTGTGTTTCTGCATGTCCCCTAATCCTTGCTGGAAACTGGATACATACATACAATGTGGCAACTATTGAAATTAGATTGCCTCCTACCACCACCAGTTTTTTTTGTTGTTGCTGTGGGTTTCATTGGTTTTGCTGCTGTTAATTTTTTTACTGACTTCCTTGAAGCAGTTCTGTAGTATGTATTTTTTTTTTGTTATTGTGTGTAGCTAGTGAGGTCTTTGCTAGTTTAGCTCAGTGGTCAGCTAATCATTGCAAATTTTTTAAATGCCTGAAACCAGTAAGTCTCACGGCCTTTGCTGATGAGCTCTATATATCCAGGAGTACAAGTCTAGGGCTCAGGCAAGCAGTTTGCAACTCTGCTTTAGATTTCACTTTCTGCTTGTGCAAGAAGTCCATGTCTACCAGAGATGAAACCTTAGGGTCTTCTCCAGTCTTCTCTCTCTCTCTCTCTCTCTCTCTCTTTTTTTTTTAAAGATTTTATTTATTTATTTGACAGAGAGAGAGACAGCCAGCGAGAGAGGGAACACAAGCAGGGGGAGTGGGAGAGGAAGAAGCAGGCTCCCAACGGAGGAGGCTGACATGGGGCTCGATCCCTTAACGCTGGGATCACGCCCTGAGCCGAAGGCAGCCGCTTAACGACTGCACCACCCAGGCGCCCCTTCTCCAGTCTTCTCTAGGCACGCATGTATTCCTGACCATGTGTGCCACCCTATGTATGTTTGTGTTCTTCTAGATACCGTTGAACATATCTGAGATTTTCAAAGCCCATTATAAATATCTCATTGCCTAGCTTTTCCTTTAAAGTTTTTTTCCCCCTTTGAGGTATTGTTTTCCACAACTATTATCACCACCTCAGGCAGTTGTGATGTTAAACAACTGCCTCTAAAAAATGCCCCCAGGAAAAAGAGTCTTGACTTTGTGTAAGTCTAAATAAGGTCAAATAAAGATATAAACTCTCCATGAATGTTTCCAGAGAACTGCCGAGTAGTTCAAATAATGCCAGTTCTCTAAGAAAGGTGATCTGGGAGCTCCAAACCTCCTCTTTCTCCAGTGGCTGCTAGGCTTCTGCTTTTATTCATGGGTACGGGGACTGTTGGTCTTCAAAACTGCTTTGGAGCTCAGAGAGGGATATGGTAATAGGATAGGTTTAAGAACCAGAAATCGCACTGTTCTTACCAAGATTTAGTTATTTTTCTTGAATAGACACTCCTAAGACTGTTGAAAACTTAGGTTAATTTCCAGAGATGTGAAAAAGTAGATTTTGACCAATTTTGCCACTGTTCTCATTACTTTTATGGGAGGTGGATTTTTGGAAGTCCAGAAATGTGCTGCCATTCCTAATGACATCAGTAACCTCAGTTTTGAGAGTAATACTGATGAAGTACAGGTGAGGTTCAATGGGGTGAAGTCCGCAGCCGACGACCGAGAACGAATTCTTGAGACCTCTTTGGTGCAAAATGGTGGTTTATTAAAGCCCAGGGACAGGACCCCTGGGCAGGAAGAGATACTGCCCTGAGGTTGTGAGGAATGGCCTATTTTATACCCTCAAGTGGGGAGGGGGCTAGGGGTAGCGTAAGTCTCTAAGGAATTTTGGGAGCAAGGTCTCCAGGACCTTGAGGGGGCTAGCTACTGTTGGGAAAGGGTCATTTATTACCGTCTAATAAAACCTTAGTCATGAGACCCTTCAGATGTATGTCGGTGGGCCATATGCTTGGGGGATGATTGCCAATACGTATCTTGGGGGGTTAGAGATAAAGGAAGTTTCCAAAGGAATTTTTATACGTTAAAGTAGACTTACAGGATCTAAAGTAGACTTACAGGATCTTAGTGGAGGGGAGGGGGTCAGGCTAGGATTGCCTTTTGCCCTTAGCCAAGTATTAACATCGAGGCAGCTGAATTCCCAGAGGAATGTCACCATGTCTGTTTCAAGGAATAGTCAATGGGCTGTAGGTAGCAAGGACTTTCTTTGTCCTTCAGGGCAGCCAGGAATGCCTGAGGAACATTGCATACATCCAGGGGTGGGGGGATTACAGGGTGCCAGCTTCTGCTTTGTCCTCAGTTTGCCTTCCGTTCCCTCATTAATACTGCATATACAACCATGACAGGACTTTTTTCTTTTGGTACACAAGATGTTCTTCACTGTCCTCTCCCTTCCACTGTTACCAGTGAGAAGTCTGTAGTCATTCATATCTCTGTTTCTTTGTATATAATTCTCTCTTTTTTCCCCCTCTGCTTTCTTTTAAGATCTCTTTATAACTGTTTTTAATCAATTTAATTATGAATGATTTTCTTCATGTTTCTAGTGTTTGTGGCTCATTGAGCATCTTGAAATTATGAGCATCCTTAATAATTTTGATCAAATTTAGAAAAAAAATCTAGTCATTATTTCTTTAAATAATTTCTGCCCTTCTCCTTCTTCCCCAACCTCTTTTGGGGCTTCAATTACTCATTTTAACGTTCCTTTAATTTCTTCTACAACTCACTGATGCTTTCATCACTTTTTCTGAGTCCTCTCTGAAGCAGGAGAGCAAGGTTCTTATCTCATGGAGTCCAAGAATGAATCTCAAGGACAAAAGGAGAGTAAAGGGATAGAGTTTTATTAAACTCATCATTCCACGTAATAGTCTTTTTTTTTTTTATTAATAATGATTTTTTATTATGTTAGTCACCATACAGTACATCCCCGGTTTTCGATGTAAGGCTCGATGATTCATTAGTTGTGTATAACACCCAGTGCACCATGCAATATGTGCCCTCCTTACTACCCATCACCGGTCTATCCCATTCCCCCACCCCCCTCCCCTCTGTAGCCCTCAGTTTGTTTCTCATAGTCCATAGTCTCTCATGTTTCATTCCCCCTTCTGATTACCCCCCCTTTCTTTATCCCTTTCTTCCCCTACTGATCATTCTAGTTCTTATGTTCCATAGATGAGAGAAATCATATGATAGTTGTCTTTCTCTGCTTGACTTATTTCACTAAGCATTATCTCCTCCAGTGCCGTCCATGTTGTAGCAAATGTTGAGAACTCATTCTTTCTGATAGCTGAGTAATATTCCATTGTATATATGGACCACAACTTCTTAATCCAGTCATCTGTTGCAGGGCATCTCGGCTCCTTCCACGATTTAGCTATTGTGGACATTGCTGCTATGAACATTGGGGTGCATATGGCCCTTCTCTTCACTACGTCTGTATCTTTGGGGTAAACACCCAGTAGTGCAATGGCTGGATCATAGGGTAGCTCAATTTTTAACTTTTTAAGGGACCTCCACACTGTTTTCCAGAGTGGCTGTACCAACTTGCATTCCCACCAACAATGTAGGAGGGATCCCCTTTCTCCACATCCTCTCCAACAATTGTTGTTTCTTGCCTTGTCTATTTTTGCCATTCTAACTGGCGTAAGGTGGTATCTCAGTGTGGTTTTGATTTGAATTTCCTTGATGGCTAATGATTTTGAACATTTTTTCATGTGTCTGTTAGCCATTTGTATGTCTTCATTGGAAAAGTGTCTGTTCATATCTTCTGCCCATTTTTTGATTTGTTTATTTGTTTCTCGTGTATTGAGTTTGAGAAGTTCTTTGTAGATATGGGATACCAGTCCTTTATCTGTAGCATCATTTGCAAATATATTCTCCCATTCCGTGGGCTGCCTCTTAGTTTTTCTGACTGTTTCCTTGGATGTGCAGAAACTTTTAATCTTGATGAAGTCCCATAAATTCATTTTATCTTTTGTTTCTCTTGCCTTTGGGGATGTGTCATGAAAAAGGTTGCTTTGGCTGATGTTGTAGAGGTTGCTGCCTATGTTCTCCTCTAGAATTTTGATGGATTCCTGTCTCACATCGAGGTCTTTCATCCATTTGGAGTTTATTTTTGTGTATGGTGTGAGATAGTGGTCAAGTTTCATTCTTTTGCATGTAGCTGTCCAATTTTCCCAGCACCATTTATTGAAGAGACTGTCTTTTTCCCACCGGATGTTTTTTCCTGCTTTATCAAATATTAGTTGCCCAAAGAGCTGAGGGTCCATTTCTGGGCTCTCTATTCTGTTCCATTGGTCTATGTGTCTGTTTTTGTGCCAGTACCATGCTGTCTTTGTGATCACAGCTTTGTAGTACAGCTCGAAATCTGGCATTGTGATGCCCCCAGCTTTGTTTTTCCTTTTCAACAGTTCCTTGGAGATTCGGGGTCTTTTCTGGTTCCATACAAATTTAAGGACTATTTGTTCCAGTTCTTTGAAAAACATTCTCGGTATTTTGATCGGGATAGCATTGAAAGTGTAGATTGCTCTGGGTAGCATGGACATTTTAACTATGTTAATTCTTCCGATCCATGAGCAGGGAATATCTTTCCATCTTTTTATGTCTTCCTCAATGTCTTTTAAGAGTGATTTATAGTTTCTAGAATAAAGGTCCTTTACGTCTCTGGTTAAGTTAATTCCAAGGTAACATATGGTTTTTGGTGCTATTGTAAATGGGATGGATTCCCTGATTTCTCTTTCTTCGTTCTCGTTATTCGTGTACAGAAATGCGACTGATTTCTGAGCATTGATTTTGTATCCCGCCACGTTACTGAATTGCTCTATAACTTCTAATAGTTTGGGAGTGGCTTCTTTTGGGTTTTCCATATAGAGTATCATGTCGTCTGCGAAGAGAGACATTTTGACTTCTTCTTTGCCGATTTGAATACCTTTGATCCCTTTTTGTTGTCTGATTGCTGTTGCAAGGACTTCTAGTACTATGTTGAATAATAGTGGCGAGAGTGGGCATCCTTGTCGTGTTCCTGATCTTAAGGGAAAGGCTTCCAGCTTTTCCCCATTGAGAATAATATTTGCAGTAGGCTTTTCATAGATGGCTTTTATGAGATTGAGAAATGTACCTTCTATTCCTACACTCTGAAGGGTTTTAATCAGGAAAGGATGCTGTATTTTGTCAAATGTTTTTTCTGAATCAGTTGAGAGGATCATATTGTTCCTGAGTCTTTTCTTGTTGATATGATGTATGCCGCTGATTGATTTGCGAATGCTGAACCACGCTTGCATCCCAGGTATGAATCCCACTTGATCGTGGTGGATAATCCTTTTAATGAACTGTTGGATTCTATTAGCAAGTATCTTGTTGAGGATTTTGGTGTCCATATTCATTAGGGAAATCGGTCTGTAATTCTCCTTTTTGAGGAGGTCTTTGCCTGGTATGGGGATCAAGGTAATATTGGCCTCATAGAATGAGTTTGGTAGCTTTCCTTCTGTTTCTATTTTTTGAAATAGCTTTAGGAGAATAGGTATTATTTCTTCTTTGAATGTTTGGTAGAATTCCCCAGGAAAACCGTCCGGGCCTGGAGTTTTGTTATTTGGAAGGTTGTTTATCACTGACTCAATCTCTTCATAATTAATTGGCCTGTTTAAGAAATCAATTTCTTCCTGTTTCAATCTTGGTAGTTTATAGGTTTCCAGGAAGGCCTCCATCTCTTCCAGATTGCTTAGTTTATTGGCATATAGCTGTTGATAAAAATTTCTAATAATCCTTCCAATTTCAATGGTGTTCGTCGTGACCTCTCCTTTTTCATTCATAATTTTAATAATCTGGGTCCTTTCTCTTTTCTTTTGGATAAGTCTTGCCAGTGGTCTGTCAATTTTATTGATTCTCTCCAAGAACCAGCTTCTAGTCCTGTTGATCTGCTCTACTGTACTTCTGGTTTCTGCTTGATTGATTTCAGTTTTAATTTTGGTCAACTGCTTCCTTGTGCGTGGATTAGGCCTGTCCCTCTGTTGCTGTTCCAGCTTCTTGAGGTGAGAATATAAAAACTGCATTTTAGATTTTTCTATTCTTTTGAGTGAGGCTTGGATGGCTATGTATTTCCCCCTTAGGACTGCCTTTGCAGTATCCCATAGGTTTTGGACTGTTGTATTTTCATTCTCATTGGTCTCCATAAATTGTTTAATTTGATTTTTGATTTCCTGGTTTATCGAGTCATTCCTGAGCAGGATGGTTCTTAGTCTCCAAGTGTTTGAGTTTCTTCCAAATTTTTCCTTGTGGTTGAGTTCCAATTTCAGAGCGTTGTGGTCTGAGAATATGCAGGGGATAATTTCAATCTTTTGGTATCGGCTGAGACCTGTTTTGTGTCCCAGAACATGGTCTATTCTTGAAAATGTTCCATGGGCATTAGAATAGAATGAGTATTCTTTGGTTCTGGGGTGTAGTGTTCTATATATATCTAAGAGGTCCAACTCGTCGAGTATGGCATTCAAAGCCTTTGATTCTTTGCTTAGTTTTTGCCAGGGTGTTCTGTCTATTTCTGAGAGTGGAGTGTTGAGGTCCCCTACTATTAATGTATTTTTATCTATATGTCTCTTTATTCTGGTTAAGAGTTGGCTTGTGTATCTTGCTGCTCCCCTGTTGGGGGCATATATATTTATAATTGTCATATCCACTTGTTGAATACTTCCTTTAAGAATAATATAGTGCCCTTCTGCATCTCTAACTATAGTCTGTAGTTTAAAATCCAATTTATCTGATATGAGAATTGCTACCCCAGCTTTCTTTGAGGTCCATTTGCGTGAAAGATGGTACTCCATCCCCTTACTCTCAGTCTGAATGCATCTTTGGGTTCGAAATGAGTCTCTTGTAGACAGCAAATGGATGGGTCATTTCTTTTTATCCAATCTGCAACCCTGTGGCGTTTGAAACCAGAATTTAAACCATTAATGTTCAGGCTGAGTACTGAGAGATATACTTTTAATTCTGCCATGTTGTCAGTAAAGTCTTTGTATTGGCTGTGACTTTCTGTTTTGTATCACTCTTGGGGCCTTTTTACTTTTATAGAACCCCCCGTAATACCTCCTGTAGGGCTGGTTTCGTGGTTACGAAATTGGCTAGTGACTGTCGATTCTGAAATGTCTTTATTTCTCCATCAATTCTGAATGACAGCCTTGCTGGATAAAGGATCCTTGGCTGCATGTTTTTCTCTGAAAGAGCTTTAAAAATGCTCCCCCAACCCTTTCTCTCATTCCAGGTCTGTGTAGACAGGTCTGATGTAATTCTGATGCCTTTGCCTTGGTACGTGAGAAATTTCTTTGCCCTGGCCGCTTTCAATACTGTTTCCTTGGATCTCATATTTGCGAAATGCACTATGACGTGACGTGGTGTAGGTCTGTCATGGTTGAGCTTGGGAGGGGTCCTCTCTGCCTCTTGGACACGAATTTTTGTTTCCCTTGCTAGATTAGGGAAGTTTTCAGCTACAATTTGTTCAAATATCTCTTCTAGACCTCTGTTTTTCTCCACCCCCTCGGGGATGCCGATGATTCTAACATTGGATCGTTTCGTTGAGTCAGTAATCTCCTGTAGCCAACATTCGTGGGCGTGGATTTTTTTAAGACCATCTTCTATTTTTATTTTTTCCTCTATTAACCCATCCTCCAATTCACTAACCCTTTCCTCCGCTTCCGTGACCCTGGCCGTCAGAGCCTCTAGTTTTGCCTGCATTTGGCTCATAGAATTTTTAATTTCTGTCAAATTCGCTCTCATTTCCGCCCTTAGGGATTGTATATTCTCAGTAATATTTTCCTGAATACTTTTTTCAAGTCTACTCATTATCTTGACCATTGTTACTCTGAATTCCATTTCTGATAATTTGGTTACATCCATATCCGTTACTTCTGTGGCAGAGGCCACTGACTCACTGTCTTTTCTTTGCTGGGGGGGGGCTTCTCCTTCTTGTCATTCTGATGAAGAGAGGTTGCGGGGTTTCCAGAGCCCAAAATTATTGACTGCGTCCCAGGCCGTGCCCCTTGTTTTATAGGGATTTTAGAGATGTGGGCTTCTTCTTTAAAGATTTTATTTATTTACTTATCTGAGAGAGGGAGACAGACAGTCAGCAAGAACGAAACAGAAGCAGGGGAGTGGGAGAGGAAGAAGCAGGCTCCCAGCGGAGGAGCCCGATGAGGGACTCCTTTCCGGAACGCCGGGATCACGCCCTAAGCCGAAGACAGGCGCTCAATGACGGCGCCACCCAGGCGCCTCCGGTTGTGGGCTTCTTGATTTTTCAGCCTGCCTTCTGTGTTCTGGGGGAGGGGCCTGCCGCGCCGATACTCAGGCAACCCTGTTTGGTTAGAGTCTCTGTGTCCCCTGCGAGGGAGGATGGGGATGGGCACTCTCTGAGCCGGTATTTCCAGGCTTTTGTTCTCTGGCGGCTTTCCCTGGCGGCCGGCTATGCCTCTTCTGAGGGTCAGAGCAGCAGAGGCTGCATTGTCGCAGAACAGAGGGATTGCGGCCCGTTCTCCACTGATGTTCTGGCCACTTTAACTCTGTTACTGTTGGTGCTGCTCAACCCTGCGGCGTCCCGGGATGTGCGCACCAACTCGGCGACCCTGCCCTCACTTCCAGGGCCGGCGCGTCTCTGTCCTTTGTGTTTCTAATGCCGCCAGCCGCCCCGGGTCTCCCGGTCTCAGTCTATGCCCGGTGAGCACACCTCGATTCCGGAGTTTCGTGAGAAGCCTGGTGGCGCGCGCACCCGGTTCAGGGTCTCAGTCTGCTGTTTCGCGGGTGCCGACCGCGAGTCTGCCCGCTCCCCCGTGCAGGTGGCCCGCCAGCCGCCAGCCGCCCGGCGCGGGCTCCGGGAGTTCCCGGTCTCAGTCTGGATCCCGTGAGCACACCGGGATTCCGGTGTTCCAGGAGATGCCTGGTGGCGCGCGCGTTCACGGCTCACCGGTCTCAGTCCGCTCTCTCGCGGGTGCCCTCTGTGTGTCCGCCTGCTCCCCCGTGCAGGTGGCTGCCGCTTCCCGGCGCCCAAACGCGGCGGCTCCCTCCCCCTTCCGTTTATCTCCCGATATCCGTGCACGGTTTACAGCTCCCCTCTTGGTACCTCAATACTCAGCGCTGGAGATGTTCATTTGTAGAGATCCAGATGCATCATCCTGCGTCTCAGGCTGATTCCGTGGTTATTTAGGCTGGTCTGGTACCTATCCAGCTCAACTCAGGGGACCGGCTGAAAAAGGGGTCCCGTACTCCTCCGCCATCTTAACTCCCCTCTCCACGTAATAGTCTTAAATCACGGTATGCTTTTCCATAGGGGTAAAACTTCCTCACAAAGTACTTCCATTGAAGGGGAAAATTGACAAGAGCAGGCCCAGGCCAGGAAGTCCCAGAATATGGAAAGTTACTAACAATAAGCTAGAGATAACCAGAAGCCCTCCTGGGAGCAAGAGATAACCAGCCATTCCTGCTTCTGTAAACAGGCTTCCTGCTACAGGCTCCCTGCACTACTGTTCCCGCTGAAAGCAGCCCCCACTCCCCCAGTTTAAATCCACCTACCAGCAGTCAGCATAGCCCTTGGAACCTGGCGGCCTGCAATCCCTTAAAAAAGCCCTGTAACCCGGTTGCCCTGGGGTCCAGAATTTGGAGCAGGAGCTCATCTGGGTCCGCCAACGTAAAATAAATCCAAGTTCTCCTATTTCTCTGAGTGTCACTTGGTCTCTCACCGGTGTGATTCTTATTTTTCTGCAAGACCATTATAAGTTGTCTTTGTAAGGGTATTACTGGAAACTAATGTACAATTTTAGCATTATTTGTACCTTCAAGTAACATATGAGATAAAGAGAAAAAGCACTTTGGAAAGTTTGAAATGGCATAAAGGATACAGAAAAAGCTCTCAGTTGTGAGAGGGGTCTTGACAGGGTTGCCCCTGGAGACTTTTAGGGATGGTCTTAAATCCTTTTAACATCTCTATTCATAGCACCTTTGAGCAAGGATTAGTGGTAACATCTTTAATGGCTTACTTCCTTTTTAGGGTCTGGTAATTTTGTTGGTCACAAGTACTTGTTATAACAAGACCCCATCTCTGACACATAGGACAGGATAGTCTGGTTTGTTCCCTTTTCTCTGGTTTCCTTTCGTCTCCACATTTTTTAATTTCGTGAGCCTGATCCTATGATCCCCTACCTATCTCTACCTACCTAGTCCCGCCTGTCCCTTACTCATTTCTTTCCATCTATTTTATTTTTTATCATTTCTATTGCTGCCTTTGTTCTTTTCTATGCAATGTGACTTTTCCCTGGATACCTTCAAGATTTTCTCTGTGTTGGTCTTCAGCAGTTTGACTGTGATGTATGTGGTTGTGATATTTTTTTCTTATTTGTTTTTGTGTTTGTTTTGTTTATTTTAGTATTTATCCTGTACAAAGCTCGATGAGCTTCTTGGACTTTTTGTTTAATGTCTTCCATTGTTATCCTCCGTCATACATCCTAAGCAGTACCTACACTCTACTTAAACAACCATTAAACAAATGTGATGTTTTCTTATCCAAAAAGTAAAATTGAAGAATAGTTTCAAGGGGGAAGATGAAAGAATGAACAAATATTATCTATTTTAGGATTTTCCACAGCCAACTCATTACAAACCATGGTTTAGGTCTCTTTAGAAATATCTTAAGAGTAAAAAGTATATACCCCCCACGTATGAAAGTTGTGCCCAGCTTTCATCATCTCTAGGAGTAAAAATGGCACAGGGGGAAAATTTCTATTTTTCACAGTAGCCAATTACATTCCTACCAAGACAGAAACAAAAGTCATGCTGCAGTTCTCCATTAAAACCATAAAACAAAAGTGAATTACCTTTTAATATGGGTGAGTTTCACATTATTCCACATAATAGTCTTAAATCATGGTATACTACTCATAAGGGTAAAACTTCCTCACAAAATAACTTCCATTATACATTGTCTTTGTAAGGGTAATGCTGGAAACTAATGCACAATTTTAGCATTATTGGTACCTTGAAGTAACATATGAGACAAAGAGAAAAAGCACTTTGGAAAGTTTGAAATGGCATAAACATTTAAGATAACTTTGCTGTTTCAAGTTCTAAATAATCCATATGCTTACTGCTTTATACATCATCCATATTGATTTCAAGTAACAACTGTTTGGAGAACACCCAAGGTTACACAAAAGTGAATTTCTACAAGAAAAGTAAGGATTCATTTTATTTCACAGATTGTCTACATAGATTGAATTAGTTAGAAAATTGCTAAATCTCATCTTCAGTTACTGCAGTGTAGGTGGAACTACATTACTAATTCATACCAAAAAACCACTTATTGAAGTAGGAGAGAATTAGCCTTAAATGTCACACTTAACAGCATTAGCTCTCAAAATACCACAGTTGGTTATGAAGATGAAATACATCACAGATGTTCACAAAACCTACCTAATCATACCAACATTAGAGTTCAAAAGAGACAACAATTGATTTCCTGAAGAAAAAAGTTTTTGAGAACAGGATGAACCTAATGAAATGCAAAATCTTTACTAATAATTAATAACCTAGAGGTTCTCAATTCAACTATGGCTAAGAAGTAAAGGTCACTCTTAACAGAAAATATACCAACTGCCTAATAGTTCCCCCCAAGAGTTACTAAAAACCAATAAATACTGTTTTAATTGTAAAACATGGAGAACTTCAGAGTGCTTGAGAGATGAGATTTTTTTCTTGTAGTTGGCATTTTATTAAAAGTATTGTAAAGCAGGAAAATATCAAAATGCATATTTTCATATACATATACATCATTCCTGTGGGAGTATCAGCCTGTGTCCTTTTCAGTTAGATGGCTTGCTCTGACCATTATGTAATTAAATCAGCAACTACAAAGGAAGAAAATGCTTTTAATTTACATTTTCTTTAGGGCTTATATGCCATTTCCATGGACAACATGAAATATTTTGTGTGTATGTGTTAAATTTGTGTTATATAATATTAATACATATAAAATACACAAACATATATTTGTGTCATATAGTATGGGATAAACATTGGTGAACACAATACCTAGCCTACCAGCTAGAATATTAAAAATGCTATTAAAACTCTTGTGTACTTCTTTCTAACAGATTCAGTCCGTGTGCACTACCACAGCCTCATGTTCACCAGAGGCAATCAGTATCCATTTTTTAAGAGATTTTACCTTCAGCGTATTTAGCCATAAACCATATATATTCTTTTATTTTTTTTCAGTTAACAAAATATTAATATTACTATATGTAGTAATCAGAAATCACTCATTTCACACAATATATTTCTAAGATTCATATGGTTTATTGTATATAAAAGTAGTTCATTCATTTTTACTGATGAATTTATTTATTACTATGATATACAACAATTTGATATCTATTATTCCAGTCAATAAACATAAGAGTTGTTTCCAAAATTTTGTTTTTGTAAGACTTGTTTCAATGAATTTCCTTGAAAAATTTTGATCCCACTGATGTACATATGCAAGAATTTTTGCAGGGTGAGGCTTTTCATACTGTGGATCACATCCTGATGCAATCAGTATAGTTGCTCTCAACAGCTTTTCATGTTTTTAAAAAGAACAGAATAGAAATATTTCAAGAAAAATGGTTTCAGTTATTTCTATGTGCCTATACACATATACGATTATATGTGCATGCTTGTAGTGGGGTCACAATGTAAAAGGTAATATAATGTGGATTATGTTCATGAAAGTTTGAAAATACTGCGTGCTGTGGAGTGGAGTTACTGTGTTACAATGTATGCTTATACTTTGTATT
Organism: Ursus americanus; assembly: GCF_024610735.1. Taxonomy (NCBI): domain Eukaryota; kingdom Metazoa; phylum Chordata; class Mammalia; order Carnivora; family Ursidae; genus Ursus; species Ursus americanus. Next base: position 24,432,367 of record NC_142133.1, read on the forward strand.
ACAAGCTAAGGCCCACGTTTTCAAATTGGTTCTACCAATATACAGATTTACCTACTCTGCCAAGAGTGTACACATTTTCCATATCATTACTAACACTTAGTTGTTACACATTTCAATTTTTGCCTATCTATTGGGAGGTAAATGGTTTCTCATTTTGTTTTTTTTATTTGAATTTTTGATAACTATAATTTTTTTGTGTTTTCTTCATCTTTTCTTTTACCTTTTAATTTCAATATAGTTAACATAAAATGTTATATTAGTTTCAGGGGCGCCTGGGTGGCGCAGTCCTTAAGCATCTGCCTTCAGCTCAGGGCGTGGTCCCAGCGTTCTGGGATCAAGCCCACATCAGGCTCCTACGCTAGGAGCCTGCTTCTTCCTCTCCCGCTCCCCCTGCCTGTGTTCCCTCTCTCGCTGGCTGTCTCTCTCTATGTCAAATAAATAAATAAAATCTTAAAAAAAATGTTATATTAGTTGCAGGTGTACAATGTAGTGATTCAAGAATTCTCTGCATTACTCAGTGCTCATCATGAAGGAGTAATCCCCTTCACCTATTTGACCCATCCCCTACCAACTTCCCTTCCCATTGATTGATTTACAGATATTGAACCACCCTTGCATCCCAAAAACAAATCCTACTTAATCATGGTGATGGTTTTTTAAGGTATTGTTGAATTTGGTTTGCTAATATTTTATAGAGGATGTTTGCATTTATGTTCATCAGATACACTGGCCTATAGTTCTCTCTCTCTTTTTTATAGTGTCTTTCTCTGGTTTCAATATCAGGTTAATGTTGGTCTCAGAATAAATTTGGAAGATTTCATTCATCTTCTCTTTTTTGAAATAGCTTAAGAAGAATAGATATTAACTCTTCTTCAAATGTTTGATAGAATTCACCTGCTAAGCTACCTGGTTCTGGACTTTTATTTGTTGGGAGTGTTTTGATTACTGATTCTATTTCGTTGCTGATAATTGATCTGTTCAGATTTTTAATTTCTTCTCGATTCAGTTTTGGGAGGTTATATGTTTCTAGAAATTTATTCATTTCCTCTAAGTTGTCCAATTTGTTGGCTTACAGTTTTTCATAACATTCTCTTATAATCCTTTGTATTTCTGTGTTGCTGGTTGTTATTTCTTCCTTTCATTTCTGATTTTGTTTATTTGACTCCTCTCTCTCTCTCTCGTTTGATGAGTCTGGCTAAAGGTTTATCAATTTCATTGGTCTTTTCAAAGAAACACCTCCTGGTTTCATTGATCTCTCCTATTGTTTTTTTCTATTTTGTTTATTTCTGCTGTAATCTTATTTCCATCTTTCTGCTGCTTTTGGGTTGTTTGTTCTTCT